>NW_019385158.1:52308-256658 GCF_000671375.1 Centruroides sculpturatus | reverse complement strand
CCACTTTCAACCACTTTCAGCCCCATATCTCCCGCACCCTTATAGCTATCAAGACGCAACCACCATAGTGCACGAATGGAGACTTGGGGCTACTACCACATACAAACACCATTCATGTGCGATGTGTAGTTTTTGCGGAAAAGTGAAATATAGGGACACACACGTCCATTTATATATATATATATATATATATATATATAGATTATATATTACACAACATGTTAATTGCATTCATTAACTGTAAAGAATCATGTGTTTCACTACTAATCTACTATTGCGAACTTCCTCGTGTTACAATACCAGAACGTAATGGTTCCTGCTTCCATAAACAAAGGAGGAAGAAAGCCAATGTAACTTGTCACGACTAAACTATCACTGGCTGATTTTCATTGGACATTGGTTAATATCCGAGTTGATTCTTTCTATAGACAGACTGTAATGACCGTATATTTAACAGGGATGTTTGAAATCTATATTGTATGATGCCAATTTTAAAAGTGTACCGAAAATACCGAAGGTATCGACATCAGCATTCTACAGAACGTCGGAATTTGACTACACACAAAGGTACATGAATATAAATAAATTAATGTACTGTACAGTAGACCCCCCTATAACACGGTATATACGTTCAGTTTTATATGAATTCCGTGTTTTACGAGTCACTTAAATACATGAGCCAATCACAACCCGGCACGTATGCAGTTTACGGACTATGGCTGTTTAAAACGTTTTCTTCCATAAAATTAATCAATTCTAGACTAATTTGACTCAACGTTTCTAAAATACGTATAATTTTTTTTGGGAATAATCCATATAAACTATGCTACAAACAAAAAAGTGTAGGATTACTTACCGAGCGTGCACCGTTCGACGGTGCCATTGCTTAAGCTTGTTTTCGTCGCGGAGCGGCGCATCGAACAACGGGCGCGTGTTTCCTGATAAATTATTTTTCTGCGAAAAATTTGCTGAACTTTGGACACATCATTAATATAAATTTAATTTTTATGGCCGTTAAATAATAAATGGTTTTTAGTAGGTTTGCTGCTCGTTTAAACTCAACGGTTTGTGCAATAACCGCTATTGGTTCAGATTCGACCGATCCTGTCGCGACACGAGTCGGCGATGACGTTTTGCCGTATTATACAAGTCTCTTTTAGCGTGTTTATGCGAACACAATCGCAATTTTTTTGCCGTGTTATACGAATCAGTATTATATGAACCCGCGTTATGAGGGTCTAGTGTACATTCTTGCTTGATTTTAATATCGGGCAACAGATTAATTGTGACTTCAACACGCCAGTGTATAAAAATTTGTGACAAAATGTGAAATAGTCAAATTGGTAATGTAATATTGCAACGACCTCTTTGTTAAATGTTTTAACTGTTCTAGAATAAATAGCTTCATTGTATCGTGATTGACATAGGAAGAATTACAGTACTTTCGAAGTGCTTTTGGGATATTGTGACGTTATCATCGTTTTGTCCGTTTCTACCCGAAAATATTTTGATTTGTATTTTAAATAATAGTCAAATGAGAATTACAGGCAGTTGATGTATGCAGGTGTACAGGATTACCTGCAGCATTCACAGATGTACAGATTTGTATTTTTCTTGTTTTTATCATTCTGCTGTTTTTTATTTACCGATTATTCGAATGTATTAATTTAAATACAATAGAGCATCGATTATCCGACTCAATTGGGGACTGGGGTTGGTCGGATAATTGAAAAGTCAGATAACCGAAAAGTATGAAAAAATCCATTATTAGTGTAGTATATTATTATATCCCATGTAATTAGTATATTAGTATATCGCTATTAACCTACTTCGCGTTGAATTTTCCTCCATGTTAAGCCTATCAAATTTTTTTAAAAGTAATAATCGTCGCTATTGTATCGTTAGAAAATTAAGCCTCGTTTAAATATTGGCTCCCTTTCATGGTGGATCCAGTGTTGCCAGCTAAAACACGTAAAAATAATATTAAAGTAGCCAAGACATAGCCAAATATTGTAGCGCCACATCACTAGCGGGCATTTAAATTTGCCGACTAGAACGCGGTCGGTTAACCGAGGTGACGGTTAATCGAGGGTCGGATAATCGATGCTCTACTGTATATTGATTTGAATTTACGTTTGTGGCACGCTTTTTTAGGATCGAAATTTACATTAATCTTGATCAATGAAACAGGGAAAAAGAAATACAGTTGATGAATATGTAGATCGATGGAACGACTTGTTCTATTTGTAAATCGAACTTCTGAATAAGTTTTGAAAAATTTTTGCACAGCTTGCAAATTTTTGTGGTTTCCCCGAGTAAAACCGGGTACCGCAGGTGACAGAACATTTTCTAAGGCTCCTTAAAGTTTTCTGGATCCTCTAGTCGGATGTTTAATACTTCTGTCTTTGGCTATTGTCAGTGTGCGTGCTATATCTTTAAATATTAAACCTTCGTAAATCTTCGTCTTGGACATCACAACGATCAGATAAAGGCAGCATACTATAGTGTCCTTTTAATCCGAAATGGCCGCGGCTGTCCGTTTTATCCGAGGTACCATCGGTCTATATTAGCTCGGATAATCGGGGTTGTATCGTATTTCATATTGCATTTTCCCAAGCTTAGTGCTTTAAATAATGAATCAGGAAAGCGATCCTGTTGAAAGAAGCACGTGTTCCCTTTTCACAATGACAGTATTTAAATTAACAGAACTACTTTGGTATTATACAAGGGATGATCATATAGTATGAATACAAAGCCTTTAAATTTCAGTATGTATTTATTAGGTAAATTCATAGTGACTCGCGTAAAGGGTTCTACATATACTTCTTCCCAACATATTTTCCGGGCTCTCCAAGGGAGTCGCCATCTTTTTGTACCTTCTTCAGTTCAACGACCGCTCAGAAAACTGCTACAGTCGACCCCCCTATAACACTGTTGATTTTTCCGTTTTATATGAATTCCACGTTGTACGAGTCACTTAGATCTTACAAATACGTAAGCCGTTCACAGCCCACGTATTTGTAAGATCTAAGTGACTCGTACAACGTGGAATTCATATAAAACGGAATAGTCAACAGTGTTATAGGGGGGTCGATTGTACAGTGTTACAAACCACAACAACGGTTACCCACTGAATTATCATTCAGTAGAGGACACATAACACCGAAAACCAATTTTTTTTTTTGTATAAATTATTTCAATATATTATATAACTAACACTTAATTCATATATTAGATGTTTATTAATAAATAAATAAAATAATTAACTTTTATAATAAACAATTTAGTAATTTATCCCTTTAGTAGATGGCAGCACTATATTTCACGTATATTTCAGCATATCGTGCTGCCATCTTTTGAGCGAATTTCCCACCAATTAATAGAATTTCGCTTCCTTTTTGTTTTTTTTAACTTTAAATTCCTTTTAAAAATGTTCATATCGCGTGAAATTAAAAAAAAAACCTACGATAATTAAATGTTCTATTTATCACACGATTTATGGGGGGAAAACAGTAGACGTCAGGGATTTTACTTAAAGGACGGGAGTGTTTTCTACGCTACAAACTGTAGAGGATGTCTCTCCCCCTCTTAAGATTTCGCAGCAGGAGGTCCAAGACAGAAGAGATAGAGATACACTAAATTTTTTTTGTCAAAAAAGTGAATTTTATATCTGTCAATTAAAAAATAAACCACGTTTCCTTTAATAAACCCCCTGCCAACGTCGATCAGTAGATATAGCCAAGCCAAGAATAGTTTCCAAAAGAGACTTTGGCCAATTTTCTTCAGAAAAACAAACTTCTATCTCCAACTTTTTAAAAAAAAAACACAAGAGGAAGAAGGCCCTTAACTGTGTCGTCATCGAATACAACAAGATGCATCAGCACAATTAGTACAGTAAACACAAAGCTATCAGTCCAGCAAAATTCGATAATTGCACTCGAAACTTAAGCGATTAGGCTCGAATTATCGTTAATTCAGCATAAAAATTTTTTAAGTATTTACATATCGAAGGGGGGGATGATTGGTGTAATCTGTACGCTGTAAAAACACGGCAGTAATTTGTGGAGAAACAGGAAAAATGTCTCCTGTTCAAACACATATATATATATTATTATTTTTAAATCGAGTTTTCCTGCACATCTGTATGTCAGTTCTATTGTTGCAGAACCAAAAATGTGACAAATTCCTCGTATATTTTCCCTCTAACTTTCGATGTTCTTGCGACGTTTTCTCATTAGGAGTCAGGTTTACCACATTACTACTTCCAAAAATAACTCCTTTCACAGTCGACTGATTGATTCCAGGTCACACTACACACCGCTGAGCATTAGGTCTTTTAAGCATTAATTCGAGCTGCACACCAAAATCACCAAACCCCCCCTTATTGTTTACAGACTGCTTTAGATAACGAGAAAATAGTCTCGCGCTTGTGTTTCCACAAAAAGAGGGGGGAAGTGTTAAAGAAGAGACGTAAAAAAACACTTTCTGGAGGTGGAATCTGAGAGAAATAATTGTGTAATATTTTATTCCTGCTGCAGAAAGATATCATTTTTCAATACAGTATGGTGTTATTGTTATCAGGCTTGTCTTTTTGTTACCGTTACAGATTCCTTAACTGATAATGACGTTGCTATATAAAGGCATATATATAATCCCTGTCACATCCTGTATCCGAAATTTCCCCATCCGGAATACCTGAATCGAGGAGGGAAATCACTTATTTTGCATAAATATGTCACACATTAAACCTGCCTCTTACGTTGAATTTTTTTTTATGTTACTCGTTTTAGAGGACAGTTCGCGTGTCTGTTTGTTGAGGATTAACTTACATTTAATACTTTTCGGGCGGGGGGAGAGAATGTTTTCTTGTAGTTATTGCTAAATAGACGTTTAAATTGCATCATCATTATCATCGTCACCTTTCGTAAGACTGTTTGTCAAGTTTTTTTTATAATAATATTATGAAGAAAATCTCTCGAGTTTCGTCTTTTATTACAAAATTCGAAACCTCTAGTGTCATTCGAAGCTTTATAGATGATGACAAAGGGAATTTTAGATAGAGATACGTCATGATGATGGTGATGATGAGTCGCGTGTCTTTGAAATTAGGTTACTTTAAACCCCTCAAAAGGCGTTTCTAATTAATAGAAAATTAGTCTATTCTACACTAGATGATGGCGATGTCCTTGTCTGGCAGGTTGGAAGACGATAGAAGAGAGCGGTTCTGGTGTTACAGACAATAGAAAATAACAAGGAATTCGCTTTAAATTGTAAAAAAATCGGTATCATTTTAAGATATATATGGCATATTTTCTCCCGTTAATAAGGAGGGGGGAAAGGTGTCGTTGTCGAGTTAACCTTCAAATTACTGCACACTCGAACGTAACCAGCGTGACGATATCAGAGTAACGAAGATAACTTCCACGACGCCCACATTTTTAAACAAATGATAGTTTTTACGAGACAAATTTTACGAGCGTAACCAATCTTTATTAATCTCCCTTTCTCCTGTTATTGTTAAATTTAGAGTAACACGACACGTGGCATAATCAGCGAAGTAAGATTCGAAGAAATCTCGTTTTGAATTAACAATAGAAATCTGTCAAAAGCCGCCGCCATCTTGTCTCCTCGATGTCAATTCGTACGTAACGCACAGAACGACACGGCCGCCATCTCCATTTAACGCCATTTTGATGAAGTAGCGCAATACCGAGGTGTATTATTGCATTACAAACGAAGACACCGCCTCGTATATTTAGCACACGTCCTGTACTTTTATTAGCTACACATAATTAGGGAACAAAGTAGACACCAAGACTAACAGACGTTTCCATAAGAAACACACGAGCTACACTTATAAAACATAAAAAAACAAGGAAGAAGATACCGTACATCCGTTAGCGAAAGCGAAAGTAAGGGCGTCGTATTTAATTTTGAACTCTGATCCGTTTCTGGATAATTGCCATTGTTTCCTAGTTCACTAGTCCTTGAAAGAACAGAACCAAGGACTGGACCGTGTCGTACATTTTATCCCTTAACTCTTATCTCTTCTGGTGATTATTAACGTGAAAAATAATGATCACCCCCGAAACAAGGGAGTCGATATCTTTAAAAATACACTTCCCAATAGAAAAACAATATCCTCTTGTTTCTATATAAACTACGAAGATGTTTACAATAGACCTATATAAAAAAAAATAGTATATAGGACACAGTCTTTGTGTAGTTTGATAAGATAATGTTAGCATTATCGTCGATAAACTACACTAGAGGTATTTATTTTTCTAGTTGAGTTCAAATAAAACTCCATCTTTGGTAGGGGCAGTGTTTGCGAAGAAGAGAATATAATCTATCCTCGTGTTATTGACTATTATTATTGGTTGTATTTCCTCTTCTATAAGAGATAAATTAAATAATTTAAAAAATAAAAATAAAATTAATGTAGTGTAGACGTCAAGGAGCGAAGATTGTTACGAATTCCGGGACACTACAAAGTGCTTTTCTTAAAAGGAAGCGATGGTACTTTTTCAAAAGCAGACTACCATTTCAACATCGACCCTTGGATCTAAATAGTAGCTTAGTGTTCAGCTTAGGGGCTCTAGACGTTCGTTTCCTGCTATCAGCCTCTTTTACAACTACATCGTGCACTTCTTTTATTGCCAGGAAGAGGTTGGTAGATGTAGACTGCACCTACGTTTCCAGTAGAACAAGTGGCAATGGAGTGAAGGAAGAAAACATGGCGAGAAATCGAGGAACACAAGAAAAAAAAAATAAATAAACTTCACCAAGTCGTGACTAAATTAAGCGATTTTAACGAATAAATCGCTAAGAATTTATAGAATAAATGCTTAAAAGAACGGTAGAAGAAGTTATTTCTTAAAATAATTCACTTAAAAGCACGTATTTTATATTAATTTTCGAATTAATCCATTAACTTTTGAGCAATTTCAGCTGTTTTTGAATGTAAACGGTTTAAAAAATACGTAACAGTAAAGGAAACCGATTCATTGTTGAAAACGATTATTTTTTTAACCCACGTGTTCGACTCTTAAAAAAATATTAATCTATTAAAGAAATTGACATAATTTCGTCGAGAATCGGTCAAAAATTTAACACGTGGTTTGTAATCGATTAGAAAAGTATTAATCAATTACAAAACCACGTGTTCAATTTTTGATCAATTTCTAATCAATTACAAACCACGTGTTCGAATTCTAATCAATTACAAACCACGTGTTCGATTTTTGATCAATTTCTAATCAATTACAAACCATGTGTTCGATTTCTGATCAATTACAAACCACGTGTTCGATTTTTGATCAATTTCTAATCAATTACAAACCATGTGTTCGATTTCTGATCAATTACAAACCACGTGTTCGATTTTTGATCAATTACAAACCACGTGTTCGATTTCTAATCAATTACAAACCACGTGTTCGATTTTCGATCAATTTCTAATCAATTACAAACCACGTGTTCGATTTTTGATCAATTTCTAATCAATTACAAACCACGTGTTCGATTTTTCGATCAATTTCTAATCAATTACAAACGTAAATGAACACATTTAATTGTTGAAATCGATTATTAAAAATCAAATTCGAAAAATGAATCGGTTACAGAAATCGATTTAAATTTTAAACGACACACACACACACAAAAAAAAACCACGTGTTATGTGCAAAAATTAAAACTTAATTGCACAAAATTAACTTTAAAAAATCGCCATATTTACGCGTAATTTGAATTATTAATTAATTTTTAATAATTATATTTTTAATTAAAAAAATAAATAAATAAAATTTTGGTTTCATAACTGGTTGCATATTTGTGAATTTATGTAATTTATTTATTTATTTTCTGTTTCTGCAGCAGTTTGTTGCAGCTGTATCACTGGGAGAGGAGGAGGAAGAAGAGGAGGGGAGGAAATACAATAAAAAATATATAAAAAAATTCAGTGGATATCGTCACAATCGATACTGTTTTTTTCTTCTTATCTGTTTCATGATCACTCTTTAACACAAATCATTCTTTCCTTGCAACTGAAACCGAAAACAATGATTCAGAAAACAATTTTTAGACAAGTTACAAGTTTCGTCACGTATCTTTAACGTTTGTTCGGCCTGATTCATGGTGAATTAGGGAATTTTAAATAACTACGAACACTCGAGCGTCTTTATCTTAAATTAGATAAATAAATAAACGATAAATTTGGCGGCAGAAAATTGAGGAAAATCGTAAGAGAAAATTGCAGGAAAAAAACAAAATAAAGAAGAAAAAAATAACTTTGGAAATAAGGAAAAGCGTAGACAAACAAACAGGCAAACGTATGTTATTAATAATTAATAATAGAAGAAATGTTGGAAATTAATGAGGAAAAATACGTTAATTTATCGTTTTTTTACAAGAAATTATCGAGATTTTGTGACGATATTAAGAAAACCTGTGATAAGAAAGTCACTCTATACGTGAAGACACTCGAAATGATGTAAACGTGCGAAGAGAATTAATGAAGTGAGCTACAGGTAAGTCACACCGCTGAAGAAACACAACGATAGATGTTAGGTATATATAAAAAAACAATGCCAAGAATATTAAAAAAACACGTTAAGAAGTGTATAAAAACGTGTATACAAGGGTATAAAGAAATATACTGTACAAAAAGCAGGAGTGAAAAAAATGTGTTTGTACAGTACATATCTATACCCTTGATTAAACATTCTTATAAGCATTTTTCACATATGGTATGTACAAAAATACATAAATATACGTTAAAATGTTCAATCAAAAATGATATGTAAATGCAAAATATGCATAAAAAGAACATAAGAGGATGTGTAGAGAGATGCACGAAAAATTGAAATGTATAATTACATATATGTAAGGTACAAAGACGTTAAGGGGAATTGTACTAAAACGTATAGAAGTTAAAAATACGTGTACAGTGCGGAAACATAGAAAAATACGAATGTAAAAGGCGCTTTAAAAATGTATACGAGATAATAAATGTGTGTATAAATATAAAAATGCGTATTAAAGTGTGTAGAGTAGCGAGAAATTAAAACAAAAAAAATGCAAGAAGTACATGAATTGTAAAAATAAATATCCAAATTATAGCGTATGAACTAGAGTAAATACGAGTTGTAAAGGTTATAGGTGATAAGATACGTAAAGGTAAGCCGTATAGAAAGTTACAATATTTATTTATGTATAATTAAAGGTGGTGCTAACAACACTTGTTATGTAAAAAAAAAACAACTTATAAAAGTGTAAAATCGTGTGTAAATTTATTATAATAATAAACGGGATGCTAGTGTGGAGAATTGTGCATAATATTTATGCCCTATTTACAGTGACGTATGCAATATACGCAAATTAAAACGTATTATGCAATATACCGTTGCGGTGAACGGTATAAAAGGTTTATACTACCGTATAGGCGCGTTAACGAAACAGGAGAAGTGGTCGAACACGAACAAGTGGTACAGTGTCAAGTGAATAGAAATTACCAGTTAGCAACAGTAACACACAAACGAAACAATCAATCAAGAGACACAACAATGCTAGACTTTTCCCCCCTTCACAAGCCCTCTTAATCTTCATTTGTAGATATTCGGATTATTGAGTTTTTTTCCTCGTTTGTACGCCTTATCTGCAAGGGCCGAGTTGCCGCACGCGCATATATATACACACACACACACAAAAATATTCGTGTTTTAAGAAGACGAGAGCCAAAAATCACCCCCGGAAAACACACATTTTTATCTATGTCCCGAGTGCTGTTTAGTTACCGCAGTCACGTGATTGATCTGTGAGGGAAGCGGTAGTCGTCTACACACACACACACACACAACGTTCTACTTCTGTAAAAGAGACCAGTGTTCCAGCTGCAGGGGAAAGGGGGGGATGATTTTCTGCTATAGGAACTTTAAAAATAAAAGAGGGGGGACACGGTTCTTCTTGTCTGTTCGCTCTATCGGCACTAAACCATGCGATTTCTGACCTTCAGAACGTGTCATATTGTCAACTCTAATATCTTCCTTCGGGTACCACGTCAGCAAACGTGCAGCTGCGTCATCTACGTCTACACCGCTGTAAACTTCTTTCCAGCTTTTTGGACGCTCGGGGGTTGTTTCCGATGACGTTTTAGTATCTTGTTAGGACCAAGCTTAGTCGGTTGTGCAGCTGGCTGTAACAAATTTAGTGTACGACATCTCTTCGCCGTTCTTCACTCGACTAGCGCTCTTCGGTGTACGTGTACAGCGCGCGAGTCTTTCGGGGGGGTAGGAAAGGAAAAGCAATAGAGCATGCGCCCCCTCCGTCCGACTGTTTCGCGTATCTTCTATACGGAAACGGCACATCCTTAAAGGGATATCTTTGCAACGTAACCGACGATAATTTTGCAAAACCCGAGCAGAAAATCTCTCTAGTGTTACAACCAGCGCTGGGAGGAAGGGAGGGGGGGAGTTGCGAAAAAACGTGCGCCGGTATCTAAGCACTTCCGTTGTTTGCTATTGCTGCGTGGCAAATTGAGGGTGGTGAGTTAACGTTTTTATCTCGCGCGCTTCTTCTTCGACCCCCCTCGCAAACGGGCGGAACAAGTGCACAAGAAACGGGGGGAAAGCAAAACAAAGAAAGAAAGTGGAACCAGCAAATGCACCAACCCACCATCCACGTGGGTGAAAACGCAAGAGGAATGGTCCGTCACGTGACTCGTGCCTGTATCTAACCCCTCGCTCGATGGTAACGACAAATACCACGATAAGGTACAACTGTAGTGTGTCGTTACTTAAGTAAGAATAGTTCGAGCAGTGTTATAGATGTGTTTCGAGGCCTTCGATTGTTTCTTCTGTGGAACTAACAAAATGGCGCACCACATAGGAAGTTGATGATCCTGTAGAAACTACTCCATTACAGAACTGAACAGTTTACTCGAAGACACCAGAACGTACACAGTACAGGACAGTGAAGAAGTTATTTTTACGTTCTCTTATCCAGGATACTGTTACTGATACAGTGTTACTTGATTCGTGGTAGGTACGAACGTGATGTTATCTACGTTATAACTATATATTTTTTTTTTTCTGTGTCTTTCCACTGTTGGGTGTTTCTAGTGTGGTACAGATAGGCGTTGTTGAGGTCGACTCCATCTTGATTTCTTCATTCCACTGCTGTTAATACCTAACATTTTTTACTGTTTATGTTTTTCACCACCCAACTTTCTGTAATTGTTACATGTAAGTAACCTGACTTGTACCTAACTGATACCACAAGAAAAGTAATTATTATTTTAATGTTAATTACATTTAAAATATTTAAATTATTTTCTTAAATTTATCAGCAATTTTTAATGGAGTAATTCTATTAATGTACGTGTTGAAATTGTATCTGATATGGAAGAGTCATTTCCTGTTTCTGTTACGACTCTTGCAGGGGTAACGCTTTTCTTTTACGAACGGCGCGTTCAGAACCTTCGCCCGCTTACGGTAAGGGAAACAAAACTGCGTGCCACGAGTTCCGACCGAGCCGGATGCTGCGCGTGGATCCGCTTTAAGGTTTAAAATGGAGACTGTGCAAATCGCAAAGCGTTTGATTAATTGGAAAGCCGTAGACCGGGGATGGGCGACCTTTATCTATGTGAGGGTTGCGTTTCAAAACTTTTACACTGAGGCGAGCCGCATACAAGAGAAAAGAGGGGGAAATGTCGGTAATTCACAATCATTTATTCATATATAGCATAGGTATACTTAATTTAGCTTCTGGAACTGATGTAAACGTAATATATCAGAAATATCGGGCCACAAAAAATATTACCGAGGGCCACACAACGCCAGACTTGGTCTGATGTTGTGTATACAAATTTTGCATACCGATAAGTACATGTAATGGTTTTTAAGCTGCGTCAAAGCTTGCGTGCAGGAAATGATACAATAGATGTGAAAATACGATGTTTAAATTTGTCTTGATCAATTTTCCAGTTGTTCTAAAGATTATTCAGGCTTCTAATAAGAATTAGACATTCAATGAATTTGTACATGTTAAAGGAACATTTTCCATGTTTATTGACTGTTTATGGTAATTTATAGGAGTATATTAGCAATATCGTTGTTAAATATTGTAAAAAACAGCTTGTTTATTTGTAAAATTCAGCTTTTTGTGTTTAAATTCTTTAATTTAGGTACAAAAGAGCAGAGATTTGAAGCTCTACTTTCCCATTTTATATAAATGTTTCATGAACAAAGTTACTTGCATTTTATTTATGGGTAATTGTAATTGATAGATGGGATATTCTGAAAATGTCGTGAGTGTCCGAAAGTTATAGGTTGTGCGAATTCGGCATTTAGCTATAGGCCTGTGTTATAGATAAGTATAACTGATCAATTTGTGAAAAACAAATGACTACGAGACAGATAAATAGATCCTATTACAGTATGCATATTTAATTAATTGCTAGGTGCTTTGTTTATCTAACAAATCCAAAATGGCCAAAAGGGAGAATTAGGCTAACATTCTAGATTTAAGCAGACATTGATGAAGTAATTTGATTTCAGAAATGAGACAGAAAATGACTGATAAATGCATAAACGAAAGTGTTTATGCCACCCGTTTATTCATTTTTTTTATAAATATTGTGGAAAATAAGCTTTTGTGTTAAGATTTCTGTTTTGTCTCGTGTTTTCTGCTAAGTAACATTATTCATTTCTATTACATAAGATGGTTGTTTTCGTTAATTTAAAAGTCATCCTTGAAGTAGGATAGTCGTTACTTTAGTTCGAAAGTGCGGATATGATATTAAAGATCAAGGAAAAGTTCTCGGGTCTTTGAGATCTGTAACTGCATTTTTATCTGTAAATGTAAAGTGTGAATATTACTGTTTTTGTCTTATAGTATTAGCTTATACTTACATATCAGTAGCAATTATGTTTATACGAGGTTACTAAGTGCATCGAGTGACTTCTTAATATCACAAGTGACCTGCTTATAATCTAATTCGGCGCTTCCCAAACAAACTGTTGGAATTTATTGACCATTTACTCTCTATATACATGCATACAGGCTGTCCCATAAGTCTGGCTCTGTTTGATATTTGTTTATTCTTTTACAGATGATACATGGTGTTTAGTAAGGAGGAACAAATTTGAGTTACTTATGGTGTGGTTCTTCAGTGTGAGGTTGCCGAAAAGTTTAACACACTATATCCAGACTTCTCGCCAATAACCGTACAGCACTTGGGATGTAGCCTTTTAAACTCTTTGGTAAATTTACAGTGAATGACCTCACTATAGAGATAACTAATTCATTTCTCCTTACTCAGTGTCATGTTTTATATGTAAAAGAATAAACAAACATCAATGTAACTCATATGGAGCCAAATTTATGCAACATCCTGTATTCAAATTGCATGTTTTGTATGTATTCAGGTATGAATAAGTGTAAACCTGAATTAGCAGCTGGAATTAAATGAATACACTAATTGTATTGAAAATAATTATTCCATAATAACAGTTGTGATTCTTTCAGTATATTTTCGGAAAAATAAATATGTTTTCAGAATATTTGACCTTTTGGAATTGGTCTGCGGACCCCAATTTGATAAACATTAAAGTAATTAAAGTAAACAATAACATTTAATAAACATTAAAGTAATAATTAAAGTAATTAAACCACTGGTAAACCATCATTAATTAAGCAAGCTAAGGCTTGGCTTTTCTTAAGTATGAGGTAGATTGCCTTAGAATCAGTTTTAATTATAATACTAAGACGAGACAACCAAAATATGGCATGATGAGTGTGCTGGGTCGTGCAAACGAGTCATTTGCCCCATTGGATTAGGCCTTATAACTGAGGCTGGGGGATTTGAAATGTGGAACCAAATAATTAATTCCCTAAGGAGTGTTGGAAAATTCTATTCTTTGCCTCACTCCATGGTATGGTAAATTACCTGTTATGCACACTATTAGCCTGATTTAAGTAATATTTATAATAGTGGGAGTATGTCCCTTTGCCCCTTTTGGAAAAGTTACAGCAGATGTTCCTGTATAGGATTTTTTACTGTTATATTAGTAAATTTATATGTTGTAAGAGCACTGATTGTAAAGAGAACTGTTTTATTGCAGTAGTGGAAGTTGTTGTAGCATTTGTTTTGTTAAGAACTACAACAAGTTCCAATCACTTCTTGTTTTGGATTGGTGCTGTGGCCTATTTCTATCATTTTTGTGCAAATACAAATACATTTGACACATAAATGATAGAAATAGGCCCACTTTTAGTATATTTACGGAACAATCTGCGTGTGCCTGGCATTCCTCGGGCTTATGAGTGAATTGGTGAGGTAGAGATAGAAGATGGTGATAAAAATAGTAGTCTTATTAAGTAAAATGTACATTTATTGATCTCATTATTTACAATAATGGAATTGCAAAACAAAGATATTGCTCGTACAAAAGTTAACAGAGTGTGGGACCTCAATATGTTTGTTCCATAGACTTAACATTGTACCTTTGTCTCTTTAGCGGCATCATCTATGGGATAAGAGCTTTAATTTGATTCCTGAACCATATTTTTATCCCCAGCCATTTACTCAAACTAAGTCAGACAAACTGAAACCCTCTTTCAATTACTACATAGATATACAAAATACAGTGGGATTGGTAAACAAACAGTTCGGACTAAGAACAAATCGGATAAAGAACACTTTCGCGAAAGATTTTTGTGTTCAGATAACGAACACCTCGCAGAACAAACACAAGAAGAAGCGACATAAAATAATGAATACCGATTGGTCTTCCCTTTTCTTCTGGCAACAATTCGAAACTTTTCGGAGCATGGGAGACGTTGATGTCGACTTTCAACCTGGTATATACTGATCAGATAGTATTCCTCCAAACTTTGTGAAACTCTTTCTTGTAATTCCAGTCTTTTATTTTTCTGACAGAAAGAATTTTTTATATTGTATTTGCGAGACTGTTGGGCTGGCACTAGTTAAGTTTTGCGTCAGTTTTTATTTTTGAAAGGTGAGAGTATAATAGCAAAGGTAGAGAGTGGGCAGTATGGCTTGTACAGGTCTACAGTAGGCCGCAGTTCAATCTTATCTAAGAAAGATACAGTATAATCAAGAAGCTAAAGGGGTAAAAAAATTACTTCTGAGAAATAAAGAACATTGAAGAGCTCGTAATGGAACCTGAAACGGATCTGACGACAGAAGAATGCCAAGAACTCTTAAATGAAGAACACCTAGATTGGGCCGGATGTTGCTTGTGTAATGGATTTATGTGGCCCACGATTAATCTTTCAATATTAGCTACTCAAGTCAGAATAGATAGGTAAAAAATTCTAACACCTAAAAAAAAAAAAAGTCAACAGCTCGCTGTCTGGTTAGAGTTAACCCTCCATTACAAATCTCTTAGGTACAGCGTAGAACGTTGATAAAGCATGATAATGTGAAAAATGTGTCTGTAATCTCTATGTACAATTTAGTCTCTACGTGGTGACACCACAATGAGATCTCGCACCACCTCAAAATCTTCTTAAGGCAACCTCTGGTTTGGCCTGTGAAAAAAGTTTAATTTCTGATTTGGCCCGGGGGCAAAAACTATTGGCCACCCCTGACCTAAATACTTGACGAGATATGTTTTCTTCTGAAAAAGAGGATTAATGCCGATATCTTCTATTCAATAAAGATCTTTTGAAGAAGTGGAAAGATGTCAGAACAATGGTCTTAGACTGACAAAAATACAAGACTATGTATATATATTTTTATTATTACATATAAATAAACGTAGTAAGAAAGTATATAATTTTTTATTTTTGGGGATCTCCGTAATGGATTAATCAAATTCCCATAAAAATTTATGGTAAAGTGATAATCAGTTAACGAACAATTCGGATAGCGAACACAGTCTTGGAGCGGATTATGTTTGTTAACCGATTCACTCACTGTATTTGTGGACCGACCCAAGGCTCATGCATAATTTGGCCTGTCAATCAAAAAATTTCAGCACAACTGTTTTAGATAACTGCACAGCATGCCCATATGTTAAGACAACACCATACCAGCTTCTGTATTATAAAAGAAGTTTAAGAATGACGTCACTATTCTGACAAAACGAATTTGTGTTTAGTTTCTTTTATTAGAATGTCTGGTTCTGTTGTTATTTCTTTAGTAATTTAACTAGAGATCTATGTTGTTGAAGCAACATTTAACTCATTTCTAACAGAGGTGAGTCTAAGTAAAATTTTCTTGTACTGGCTCTTTTGAAGCCTCTGATATATATGTGTGAATGCACTTCAGAAATCTTTCTGATTCATCTGAGTATTTATTAAAACTTTGTACCAAAGATATATCAGAATACAGTAGAAAATACAGTCGACCCCCTATAACACTGTTGATAATTCCATTTTATATGAATTCCATGTTGTACGAGTCACTTAGATTTTACAAATACGTGTGCCGGGCTGTGAACGGCTCACATATTTGTAAAATTTAAGTGACTCGTACAACATGGAATTCATATAAAACGGAAAAATCAACAGTGTTATAGGGGGTCGACTGTATGTAAACAAAAGCATTTTTACTCATTGTTTATACATATTTTTTGATAAATATTCAAACAAAATCATTACAAGTAATTGTGTTAACAAGATTCCTGTTTTATTTTGTGTTTGCTGCTAACAATGCTGTTAATCTGTAGTGCATATTTCAGTGGTGACTAGACCTTGTCACGATAGGAGTCATACACTGTCTGTCAAAAATACACAAGAGTCGCATCATGTTTTTATAGTATTTTAACTATACATAATATAGCTTTCGCTGTTACTTTACTCCTTCAATCATTAAATAATCATTTAACTCCTTCGACCTTATAAATGTACACTAAACTTTACTTAAGCTTTTGGTTGCCTGTTTGAGATTAAGTTGCGAGTTACGCTTACAATTTCTATGTATATTACACTACGTTACAGCTAGAAAACTTATAAAACAATTATGAATGTGTAAGTACCAGGTTTATAAAAAGAAATTGTATAAGTATGTGGGAGGCACAATGAGGATTGGCTTGTGAGTCATAGTTGAGCCACTGTTGATACATAATTATCACTGTTTTATAATAAATATCAGTGTTATTTTATGAGTGACTAAGTAAACAATCATTTAACTTCTTTATGAATGTATCATAAGCTTTCAGTTATCTGTTCCTATTTTATGCCTCTGCCAAATGTAAACATGTGTCACACTACAATTTGACACTGTCACTTTGAAAATGAATGAGTCATTGTCTGAATAATTGCATAAAATATGAATAGTGATGCCACAATAGTTGGAATTTCTTTTCTTGATACATTCTTATGATTTTTGTACTAGTCAAAAGCTCCTTAACTGTGTTTAGATCAGGATAGTGAGGCAATCTTGAGCTATTAGTGCATTGAGTGCTGCTTGTTTTACCTGGAAATTGTATGCTTCTGTGTCAATTTCACATTGTCAAGATTTGAAGCAAGTTTAAAAATGGCATCTGATGTAAAAAGAGTGCATGAACAAGCCTTCTATCTGTAATAGAAAGACGATAATCTTTGCCACCTGTCCTTATTTGGTAAGGACATCTCTTACTTCAGTTGCAGTGTAGTGATAAAATGTCCTTCCTAACAGTGAAAGAGATAAGAAAAACAAAAACTCAAGGTGCTGCTAGCATTACCTAGTTCAACCACATCATAGAGAAGCTTGTGAAGAATTTTTCTGGGAGATGTCACAAGACATTCTTTAAGAACTCTCTGCTTGTAGCCCATTAAACTGGTCCTATTCCCTTATTTATGATCCTTGTTGTATATACATTATTATTATTGGCATAAATCCAAGATGCCAGACTGCATATAAGTAGGTTTTATATAAATCAACATTCGGGAATGAATATAACGCATAGTTTTTGGATCCTAACAAACTTGTAAATTTGTATATGTTATGTTAATCTATGTAATAATGCATCGATTTGTTTGATTTAATTAATGTAATTTGCATCATAAACTTGCCGCAACAGATATTTCTACGTAAACATTACATTTACGTAATTGCCGAAGGTCGTATTTGCGTAACGTAACGTGTCTTGATTCTTCTGATTGTCATTTCTCTTAGTAACAGAGAATAATAGAATACTTCTGCTAATTTTAGGAACCTAACACCCTGTTTTGTACACATGGATTCGCATAACACAGCACTTTTTTGGAATGTAACTTGCCATGTTATACGAGGGATACCTGTACTCATAATATTTATCATTTGTTTTTTTTTTTTTTTTTTTTGTTTGTTTCTTTATACCTGCTCCTCTATCCTTTGTCGTGAACTTGTCTCATAATAAATGTTAACAAAATGTCAGTGAACAGTAGTACATGTCACAAACAGGAAAATTATTATCCAGAAGGAAGAAATCTCAAGGACACTCCCTCATTTATCTTTGTCACATCCAATACTGTTGTTCAGTAGTATTCTGACATCCTTTTTTATCTTTATGCCCATAATTGCAAGACAAGTAGGTGTATCATGCTGAAGTTTCCAGTACAAGAAAGGCAATTTGAATTAGATTGTGAGTTTTCTCGATCATAAGATTGAGTATAATAGTTATTGATAAACAAAGGCTATTTGTATTTGTTTAAATAACCTATTATTGTCTAAATGTTTGGGTTCAAGGCAAAGGAATAAATCATGTGCACGTAATGTATTCGGATGCAATTTGGTCGTAGATAAATGATGAGGAATGTTTATCGTCCCCAAAAAGTGTCAGGAAATCACAAGGCAACAAACAGAAACAAAAGTTGCACACGAAACTGTACTCGTCACAAACGGCATTATACTTATTGCAAGCATCATGTGTGCACATGTGATCACAACATGATTTCAAGCGATTGCATGCTTTATCACTGCTTGGAAATATCTATCTTGTGTTTAATCATACTTTTTTCTTATCAATCGGTATTCAAAATGAGGAAACTAGCTTGTATTTCTGCTGCCAAGTTGTGGGTCCTACTGGCAGACCCTTTGATCATCCAAATTATCATTAAGTATTGCGATTGTCTCATTGAATATACAGAGTGATATGTGTGAAATTCATAAAATTTTAAATATTCAGCACAATGCTGTGTTAAACAGAAGTATGTTACTCGTGTCCAGAGATAGTTTTGGTGAGTTTACAAGTGTCATTTTGGTCCATCACATTGGGACATTGTGAAATGACACCCAGAAGTTCCTGCAAGTTGGTCTGAATTTGCTTTGTACCAAAGGAAGAGTGCATGATGGACAGATAAGAGAACATTCTGCAGGCTGTGATTCAGAGTCCAAAGAATTCATCACACTGTTAGATAAGGTGCGTTTTGGAGGATTGTGCATTAGTACTCAAATGTTTCCATATCGCGTCAACCTGGTACGATCTATGCACATCCACTGTGACAGTGGTGTTGAGTATCAAGTTTCTTTTAAGCAGAAATCTGGCAACCTTCCAATCCACATATGCAACATTTAGTAACCTCTAATTACAGGTAACCCCCCTATAACACTGGAGTTACGTTCCAGAAAATTGCCGTGTTGTACGAATCCGTGTTATACGAAACAAAGAACTAGTGTGAAAAAGGGGGTTAGGTTCCAAAAAGTAAAAAAATATGTTGTTAAATCCTTATTTAAATCGGATTTATTATTCATTTTTTCATAGGTAAAATACTTATTTATTATTTAAGTAAATATTTTATCAGAGGATTATTCATTTTATATGATGATCTCAGCAAGAGCATCATCAACTGGTAACAGTTTGTGGGTGCGTTTGTTAATAGCGGTCGCTCTGCAATGGGAGTGTGCTGCTGTTTGTAGGCATTTAGGAACGACGGTGAAAGAAAGATGGCAGCGCCCGCACTATCGATAGTATCGTGTGGAGGAATCTATAATTCTAAAATGAGCTTTTAGAGGCAAAAGAAGGGTCCCAATTGTTAAATTTAACCATTAAATGGATTATTTGTTGAAAGAGCATTCAAAGTAGCCACAAAAACAATTAGAATGCTCACGCAGAGTTACGCGGAGATATAAAAGAATACACCCTTTATTACATTTTATGTTGTACGAGGGTTTTACCCAATTTCCGAACCGTGTTAGAGTGAACCCGTGCTATAAAAGCACTGTGTTATACGGTGGATGTTCCCAATTCTCAAACCGTGTTAGAGTGAATCCGTGTTATAGAAGTTCCATGTTATACGGGGATTACCTGTACATTACTTTATTTTCTAAGAATGTTTAATTTTTACTTCCCAAACAGATCACTTCTTATTTCCTTTTTTCCTGCATTTTTTAATTAAATTACATTTAATATTTTTCAATAATTAATCAAATTAAAAAGTAATTTAATAAATATTCATATTGATGATTTTATTTCAGCAATTTAGGATGCGCAGAGCAAACGGACTCGTTCAGATATACGAATGCGTTTCCAGATCACCAAGTAAGTAGCTGATGGTTTGCAAATTAATTTACGTTTTTCCTTTATAACTTTAAAATTAAATTATACAAAACTTATTGTGCTGCAAGAATTTTCTGTTGAGCTGGATGCACGAACTTTAGTGAGAGGAAATTATGTAGATTGAGCACAAATCATAAACTTTGCATTTGTTTATAAGCAAAAGTAGACTCACTTATGCCTTATTTACATTTGAGATGTCTTCAGTTACCGTACTACAAGTTTTAAAGAAACCGTAGAAGCTTCACAGTTACGTATATGGCTTCAAAATATTAAATTTTTTTACTACCAGATGTGTAGTAAGGTGTATAAGATCCGTAAGCAAATTATACGTGAACTTGAAATTCATGTATAACTTCACGCAATGTTTATTTATACCAATTTAACAATTACTAGGCTCATTATTATAAGTAAACAGACAGTTAGATGACAGTTTAAACAAGTGATATGAAGTATTTTGTATATTTAAGTTAGCAATTTCAATTAAATGTGGGGCCGTCACAGCCTATCC
This sequence comes from Centruroides sculpturatus, assembly GCF_000671375.1. Classification (NCBI taxonomy): domain Eukaryota; kingdom Metazoa; phylum Arthropoda; class Arachnida; order Scorpiones; family Buthidae; genus Centruroides; species Centruroides sculpturatus. Next base: position 235,664 of record NW_019385158.1, on the reverse strand, counting down.
AACACAGATCACTTTACAAATATTAATAGTAGACTAGTATTAATTAGTAGTTGCTGGCCATATCTTCCAGGAGGTCAATGACTTCTTTTGGTCTAATTACTTCAGTCCCTTCTTTCTATCGGACAAGTGGTATGGTTGGATTCAAATAGAAAAATTACACAATATGAGATTACCGGCCTGCACGACATATGTTTTAAGTGGTTTTTGAGAGTAACAAGTTTAAATATTTGGTCCATTTTTTGTGAAATTTGATTTGTTGGCAGATTACCATTTGATATTCGGCTGTGAATGGTACAGTTTCTTAAGAGTTATACCCCGTTCGCACACAATCCACGACTCACTTCAATCTCGATTTACCCACAATCTGGATTGTGACTGTCGCCAGTGAAACGTCGTGCTGTTCGCACAGGTAACTCGCTCGAGAAGAACCTGGCTATTACACGCGATCATAAAACTGACGTAACTACGCGGTAAGTCACAAACACCAACAAACAAAATGGAAGTTTTGGTTAGAAATAAGTACTTTTTCTTGCCGTACATCTAATAATAGACAGATGTCGTCATCTCTCCAGCTGTCTTTTTTATTTCTCTGTCGATAGCCCGACACGTGTTCTGCAGCCATCTTGTATTTTCTCGCGCGCGTGGGATTGTGGGATCTCTCTTATGACTGGATCTAGTTTCAAGAACTCTCTCCAGTCAATAGCGATTTAGCCTCGTTTCAGTCGAGATTGAAACGGTCGAGAGCGTTCGCACCACGGAACTCTCTCTGACCTTAGTCACAATCTAGATCGAAATGCTCGGTGCGAACGGGGTATTAGCGTTAGGAAAAAATATGATATCTTTTAATGTTCGTTATATTATAGTATTTGTACTTCTAACCCTTCTATTATATATAATAGAAGGGTTAGAAGTACAAAATAATCGAATAATTTCATCTTTGTTATTGTTTTTTGCCCAGGCGATGCCGGGCTCATCTGCAAGTTACATGTATTTTTTGTTGTTTAAACCAGTTTTTGGTGGATTTAGATACATAACAGGAAGCATTGTCTTGCTGAAATATCCACTCGTTTCCTCTTAATCAGTGGTCCAAATGGCTTAAGATGTTTAAATGACATATTTTGATATTTTCTGAAGTCATTCTATCATTATGATATCTGCTTTTCCATTAAAAGCAAATGTTGACCAAACCATGACTTCACCACCTCTCGTCTGTCCTCCGAAATATTCCATTTGTCAGTCCAACTCGGTACTGATTTTGCCTATTCTAATCTGTTTTGTTTGAGGTCATTTGTAAGCAAGAGGGTTTGCCTTGAGTTAAATAATGATAATGTTGCCTGTATTAATCAAAACATTAGCTACTGTTATTTTTTTATTTCTCTTGTATGAGACCTTTTTGGTGACAAACTAGCAGCAATGGCGCACGTAGATGTATGCAATAACGAGCTTTTTAATTGTTAAATTGTTAAAAATTAACATTGTGTGAAGTTATACACAAATTTCAAGTGTGTGTATATTTTCTTTATCGACCTTCAGTTGCCAGTGGGAATCTGGTTTGATCTGGGCCCAGTCTTTTGTAATTTAGCATTCTTGGTGTGGAGTGGGGTGGTGTTCTGTATTAATGCCGACTGACCCAACAACAGACTCCAAAGATTGATAATTTCAAGAATTTTGATTCTGCTCATCACAAAAATCACTGTTTTTGCCTGTCTTACACCCGAATAGGGACCAGTTTCCAGTAAAAGTCCTTCTAGGCAGTATCCCCCGTGGCAGATTTTCTTATACCATTGATTCGACGAAAAATATGGTTACAGGATTTGATAAGACATTCAAAAATGGACTTTCACCAGATGAAGTGTCCGTAAAATTTGCTTGTTTACGGCATTCTGCAGGCAAAACTGATTACTGGATTTAGGAGAAATTTTTGGTGTGCGTAACTGAAACTGTGGGAAGTTTACTTGATGAAATTCTATTATTTCTGCTGCCACGTAATATATCAAATTGCGCATTACTCACGACATTACAAATCTCTCAAACATTTAGATATTTCTTATCAAATTAAATTGTTTTGATAATGGCTGTTAGTTAGATTGTTTAAATTTCAATTTTTGACAAATTTATGGCGTATATTTTATACCAAATCATTCGTCTTCTTGCCGAATAAAAATTTAATTTTAAAAATACACGAACGGAAAGACTTTCCGGATACTTGTTTCAATAGAAACGATATTTTGAGGTTCGTCTAGACTCCGACAAAGAATATCTGAAGTTAAGAATTATCTTTTTGATAACACCGCACTATAAAGATGTGTCAAAGTCTATAGATTTAATATCGGAGGGTGAATTTCGAGCGGAACTAGATAATACCTCTTTATTTTTCAAGTTTGTTATTTCTTATCACTCTTCAAAATTAAAGAAATATGGAAAATAAGTGGAAAAATGTTTTTATTAAATTAAGATCTTATCTTTAAATTAGTAAATTGATTGGAAATTAAATTCTTGCATAGAATAATTGGCAAGATATGCAATATTTTGAAAACTTCATTTCAGATTAAACAAACTGCAGATTACTGGGGAAAATAAGATTAAAAAGTGCTGTTTTTTTATCTTTACTTCTGAATAAATTGATAAATTATTAATTTTTTGATATCTGAAGAACTTATAATCTTAAAAAGCAGGGCTGTGGAGTCGCGTAAAAATCTACCGACTCCGACTCCGGCTAAAACACCAAAACTCCACAACTCCGGCTCTGACTCCGACTCAACAGCCCTGCCAGGGCTGTGGAAGTCGTGTAAAAATCTACCGACTCTGACTTTTCCTTACCATCCGACTCCACAGCCCTGTTAAAAAGATGTCAGGCATACTTGTGAGCTGGAAAAAGATAAAGTTAAATTCATACTTGGGTAAGCAGAACAAACAAAGGAAAAACTTTGTTTGCATTATTAAGTTATAGACTCATGCACATTTGATGGGTGGGCAGATCGAACAGAAATCTGTCGTGTGTGTTCGAGAAAGCAACATTTCTGTCGCCCCTCGAACCAAAATGGTTAGTAACCTGGATGCCTAGCTGTCGAAAGACTAAACCTCCTGCATCTCACTCCTTAACATAAATTTCCTTTCTTTTCAACAGAGCTGTTGTTTGTCCCCAATTCTTTTATTGTGGCAGATGCAACTTTAATTTCTGTAGACTTATTTAATTTACAGCATCCTCTTCTAGCAATCCTCTTTTAGTAACAACTTGCTACCTCTAATACTACTACTCGTATTACTCACACTGGAAAAATGCCTTGTCTGAATACTTTCACTCTTTCTATTGCTCTAAATTCTGCTTCATCCATTGCTACAATGAGACCGAGTGGGCGTGCACCAATACAATTCTGTCCACTGCTGGCACTGTCTGCCTGTATGTGCTTAAATTACTAACTTGTTAGTTGACCAGTTAACAAATGTATTACAAGAATGGATGAAGCTGTAGAGCTTCCTACCTCTATTACTATTATTATTATTATTATTATTATTACTAGTAATTCCTTTCGTTCGATGGTTCTTTTTATATTTAATATTTTAAAGACAAAATTCGCCCAAACAAGGACCATTGTGTTTCAGACCATACAATCCTGACGACCGACCTTCCTTTTTAGGTACTAGCCGCCAAAATGCTAAAAAGTCCTTTTAAAAACCACAAAATTTTCCAATTAAAACATACAAAAATTTTTCTAAAATAGGAACTGGTGACATCCATGGCTTACTTTTACTTCTTCGTGGATATAAAGCCAAAACACCCCAAGAAGGTTAGATGGTATCAAGAAGACATTCGTATCAAGATTGTTCGAAGAAGATGCTAGATATTTATTAGACTCGCTGCTTGCTTAAATGCACAAAGCTGTTTAGTTTAGTTTGAAAAAAGGCTTTGTGTTCACATCTGTATTACCCATAGGCCTGCTTTGCACCACGTCACCATTTGGTCGTCCGTTAAAAATCTGACGAGTAACAAATTGGCAGCAAACTGGTTAAGCAGCTAGCATCTTGTTTACCCAATCTGTATTAAAACTCTACAGAATTCTCGCTAAGTCATGCATCCAACTTAATGAAATTTTTCAAAAATTCTACTTTGTCAAATTGTCCATTTGAGCAGACAATTTAACATTAATATAAAATGATTTTCTATATTTACCAGAATATTTTTAATTGTAACGATTGTATATAAATAATTTAAGTAAATTTGAATTATTAGCAGGTTGACTATGACTATTTTAAAAGGTTACCTTAGGGGTAAAAAGGGAGAGAAAGAAGATTATCTTTGAGAAAAGGTGGGTTCACGTTGGATCGATCGATACCGCCAACCGACTCGAACACCTACAACAAAAATGGTCAAGGGTGTTCACCGTTTAGCCAATAAAAATTGGTGGTGTGCTTTCTCAAAGTGACAAATGACACTGTCCGTCTTTATTCCTGAAAGAGAATCGTGGGTTGCAAAAAACTTGGGATGTGCTAATATTTTTGCAACGCACCTTAGTCTCTACAATGAAAACAGGAAGTCGACATGTAATTGGTTGTTTGAAAACTCTACTGGTTCTTCTGGTCTATTGGACTGACTGGCCAACAGACATTTACATTGACAGACTGTGGTAGCGGTTGCTGCATAAATTCAATGTAGAATCAGTCTTCCGCCAAAGTGTGAACCCACCTTATAATCAAACTGCCGAGAAGACAAATAAACAAATCTTAGTTCTGTTGGTTTCCTTAGTTATACAGTTATACAAATACAGGGTGCTTCAAAATTCATGGGCAAAAATTTAAGGGGTGATAGAAAACATCTAAACAAGCAATTTTCACCATACAATGCATGGGTGGAGAACAAGCGGTGAATGGCTAGACGGTGCCGGGTGTGTTTGAAAAGGTGCACCGCTCGATGTAATGCCTGCATTACCGTAGGCGGTTGCTCTTTTGAGCAGTTTCTGTAGACTTTTGTAGGCTTTGAAATGATTTAATCACATCGTGAGTAATTTACTTAAATTGTTTATATTTAGTGGCTACAAATAATTTTAGATGTATTTCTTGTTTGCTTGGGATGGAAGAATAATCTTCATAGCCTTGGCTATAGTGGGAGATTGTTCTCTACATACAAGGTAGACCGTCAGTAAACCGAGGTATAATAATTATATCTTGGTTAACTGGCTTTTGGGCTACCCTGTATTTTGACTGAGCATACAATAGCTTTGGCCACAGGAATTTCAAAATTATTATTACTTAATGTTTCTGAAGTACGTTGTATCATCATTCTGGAATCTTGAATCTTCTTGTTGATATTCGGAGAGACTTTCGAAGTGCGTAGAGTGAATAAAACCACTGAATGAGCCGAATGTTAGTTCCTGCATCTAATCGACAGGCTGGTCAAGTAGGCTTTCTGGATTTCTTTGTGCGTAACATCTAAATACGGACAAATTTCTGTTAGAAAGTCCTCCTAGGAGATGTCCTCTGTAGGCAGATTGCACGTGTGTTACATTGCCACATCTCATCAAACAAACCGATTTTTGAAGCAGTTTTAAGTGATTCAAATTTGAAATGCCTATGGCCAATTGTCGTATGTTTAACATTTTGAGTGCTTTAGATTCTGTTTGCGGCACTCAAAATATTAAACGTTCATTGCTAATTGTGTTAAATACGTCCTTGTTTAATGTGTTTGTCCTGTAGTTTTTTTTTTATTGTTGTTTGTTTTTATTCCAAATTATAGGACAGTGCTTTGATAATGGGGATTTTACCATGTTTTATTAAGAATGGCCATGAATATCGTCGTGCGCGCTTGCACTAGTTATCCCAAAAATGCATGTTGTGCACGTTATGTGTGTTTTGAAACATAGCCTGAATATTGTCTTGACATTTCTTTATTTTGTTTTTGTTTTTTTTTTTTTTTCATTTTATTTTTGCAGAAAAGTTGCATGTTACCTTATTTTATCTGAACGGCCAACCATGTCGTTGATTTTGTGATTGGTTTACGAAGCATGTTCCGATGTTCGTTACTATGCCAAATTCAGGAAGATATCCTTGCGAGAGTTGTAATTATGTTGCAGTCAGCCGACGCATGCTGTCTCGTCACACCACTATCGCTCACGCATCGCAGGCATTCAAGTGCCCGCTGTGCCCTTTCGTTTCTTGTTATCAGGCAAATTTATATAGGCACAAAAGGGATATTCATGGTCTTGGGAGAGTGACGGCTTGTGAGATTTGTGGTTTTTTTGCTTCCAGTGTAGAAGAACTCATACAGCACAAGGACAACAATCATCAGGATCAGATAGAGTGGCTGAAGAAGAAGTACGCCAACGAGAGAATCCGGCTCGGTGTTGAGAGCAAGGAAGCTGCAGTTGGTGGTGGTCAGAATGAAGAAAAGTTGTTTGTTAACAGAAACAGCAGCATTCCTAAAGATCACGAGGCTGGTACAAGCCACATTAACAGAGGCCTTCCAGACGAATTAGCCATTAAAGACAACAGCATAGAAATGGGAACCCGTCAGCTCAGCCCCCTGAAGATAAGAAGAAGTTATGTCTGCAATGAATGTGGCCTGACGACGATTGACCCCAGGGAATACCTGTATCATAGAAGAGACATTCACGGAGAAAGAATGACAATTCACGAATGTAAGAGTTGTGTGTACGCTTCTCGGCATGTTCAGAAGTTGCAGAGGCATTACACTCTCGTACATCACAAATCTATGGAAGAGGATGAAGATGAATTTATTAACGCAGCTAACAATTCTTCCCCGAAAGATTCAATTGATTCCAACATTCCCAAAGCCAGTAATAAAATTCTGGATGACTACGAGTTTAAGGACGAATTGGCAAATAAAAGCAAGCCATTGCATAGGAAATCAACAGCTCGGAAGTCGGTCGTCAAAGTATTAAAGTGTTCAGAGTGTCCTTTTCAGACTCAGAATAATATTGTCCTTCTTCAGCACGAGAAAGAAGCACACAAGAAGAAGAAATTCTACCATTGCATGCAGTGTGGATACGGAACTAATAATAAAAGCCGTTTCACCAGGCATTTGAAATACCATGCACTGCCGAAATTAAAATGTGAATATTGTGATTTCAAAAGCGCGTACAAGTGGAATATGGATCGGCACATGAAAAATCACATGGAACAAGGTGAATTTGAATGTAACAAGTGTTCTTTCACAACTAATACTAAGCAGTCGTTAACGGTACATTTGGATTATCATCATGGGAATTCTATTCATCCGAAATCCAGAAAATATAACTTAGAAACTAGTTCAGATTTAAGTATGGAACAGTTTGTTATGCAGGATGATTCCGGGTCTCATTCGAGTGCTGATGACGATAGCGATTCATTCGAAAATGCAGATACTTTCGATATCAGTGAAGATAAACCTTTGGATATAAATTATTTCGAAGATTTCTATGAAGATGAACGGGGCAATTTATCAAAGCACGAGTACAAGTACAAAAGAAATTCCGAAAGTACTAAGAAGCACTGTTGTCCTATATGCGATGCTCAATTTCCTCAACTTTCCTCGGTGGGTCAGCATTTAAAAGAAGAACATTCAGAGAGCGTGGAAGCAAACAACATTGCTGTAGTTGTCGACATGCTCACACCCCGGAGGAAAACCAGGAGCAGTGAAAGTTCTATTGAGAGACAACATGAGACGTCTGGCTCCTCAAAAATGCAGGAAAAGGAAAAGACTCGACTGGAACCAACGTGCAACATCTGTGGATATAAGACTAGGTGGACTTCCGAAATGATAAAGCATCAACGCGTTCATTCAGGCGAGAAACCATTTGAGTGTAACATCTGCAATTACAAATGTAGATGGAAGGGTGACCTGACCAGACATTTTGAAAAATTCCACAAACAAAGAATTCCAACTCCCGAATTTCTCAGCCTCGATAAAATAAAAGTTGCTCAAGATGAAAATGGCTCCACTTCTCGTCATTCGGCTGGTGTGGATATGACTCGCGACTCGTTATCTTCGGATCAGGACGGTCCCTTAGATTTGACCATTGCTAACAAAATTGAGAAGTGTGACGACTTCCTGGCAAAGAGTAACTATTTAAAAATTAATCATAAGTTAATCAGCACTAGAGAAAGCTTAGCTCTTAAAAGGAAGTTTGAATATGAACCGCCGCTTGTCGCGCCTCCTTCGAAAGTATTAGTTAAAAAGTACCAATGCACTTATTGCGGTTTTATGACTAAAACAGCATCTCGTTTCCACGTCCACATAGTACAGCACTTTAATAAAAGACCCTTTGTATGTTCCATTTGCGGTTATCGCTCTAATTGGCAATGGGACATAACCAAACACATAAAGATGAAAGCCATCAGAGACAATAGCCATTCGGACGCGACTGTGTTGATCACTGACGAAACGGGGAATAAAAACTACGATAAGTACAAACAGTATTTAGTAGAAGTCGAAGAAAGGAAGGACGGGAGGACGGCGGAGAAACAGGACTTTGTCCAATCCGAAGGCACGAGTAAGAGGAAGCGAATTCAAGATGATGATGACGAGAGCATGGCATCAGGAATAGCAGAACCAGAAAACATAGTTGTTACTCCTGACTTGCCTTTCTCACTTGAAGAGAACAATCAGGCTAATTCGGCTGCAGTTCTGGCAGATCAGAGACAAAAGGCATTCAGGAAATTCTTTTATTGTAAACATTGTCCACTCAAGCACCAAGAGAAGAAATTCGTAGTCAGTCATCTTGCAGTGCATGCCGGAATAAAGCTGTTTTATTGTAAACTCTGTGATTTCTCCACAAATTGGAGGCATGTCATCCTACGCCATATCAGATTATCGCATAATGGAGACTTGGAACTCCTGGAAAGTCGTGTGACATACACGACGGAAGGGCGGATCATAGGAATAACCGACATCAAAAAAGAACACTGGATAAATGAAAACACTGTCTCGCGACCCAAACCCATTGGCGCATCTCTGCGATGCGAAATATGTCCCTATTCCTGCCAGAAAGAAGCTCACATGAAAGTTCACATGAAGCAGCATCAGCCGCGAGACGGTGCAAACTTAAAATGCATGTTCTGTCCGTATTACGTGAAGTTCCGCAAGACATTAATTCTTCATTTAGAACTGCATAAAACTAGTGACGATACTTCTAATGTTGAAGATAACAAAAATAGTAATGCAGATAGCACGAATAACTCTATGAATATTTACAAGGAAGCGAACGAGAGTGAAAATATTGATAATGTAGCGTTCACTTTCGAAAATCTAAATAATCTTTCAAATAGAAAGAAGCGCTTACTCTTAGGTAAAAAGAAACATGTCTGTGAACAGTGCCCCTATCAAACAGAAAACAAAACTCAGTATCTGTACCATAAACAGTTTCATCGTCCAAATAAAGCCGCCAAATATAAATGTAAGCTGTGTTCCTACTGGGCAACTCATCAGCATCTCATGTCTCAACACTTGAAAGTGCATAATATAAATAAATCTTACACGCTGATTGGAATTGATCCTGAATCTAATAAACTGGTCCATTCCAGTCAGGAAGTAGATGAAAACAATAGCCAAGTTGTGGATGGTAACCAGCAGTCGAACCAAATTCAGCCGGTTATTGTAAAGAAGGGGGATGTGTATTTCCGAATGTACAAGTGCAGTTACTGTCCGATGATGAATAAGCGAAGAGCAAATGTTCGCATTCACCAGAAGATGCATTTAAAATCAAAGCTAACGAAATATTCCTGCCCACTCTGCAACTACAAATGTAACAATCAAGGTATTATAAGTGCCCATATGAAGATTCATGGAAAGGATATCACAGATGCTGTGGTTAATAATCCTAATAGCCATGGTGACGTAGAGCTTATAAGAACCAATGTAAACGAATCGGCAAAAAAGAAAATATTTAATTATTTTTGTATGAAATGTCCCGCTGTGTTTAAGACGAGCGCGGATATGCAAATTCACAAGACGTTCCATGGTGCTTTGTATCCTTACCAATGTCCACACTGTGATTACAGAGCTAAACACAAACCTCACCTCCACAAGCATCTCCTAGTCCACACACCTGAATACATTGCAAAGCGAGAGATATCACATGGTCCACCCGTGGTTGCCAATATAGCGGAAGGAGGTACGGTTGCCAGAACCAGTGAGGCCAACCAGATGATGTTGCTCGAAGAGGCTGAGATGAAAGCCGTCATGGCAGGTACGGTTACAAAACGCCCATACAAGTTACACAGGTGTACGTTCTGTCCTGCCATGTTCTTTAAAAGTACGACGTTGCAGTATCACACCTCATTGCACAAGAGTAACGGACTCTTCCGCTGTTCTCACTGCAATTATGCTGTCGACAGTAAAATTAACTTAATGACTCATGATAAACTTCACACCATTCAGCCTAGAAAACCAAAGTCTAAACAAGTTCCGGGATTTATGTGTTGTCCGAAGTGTCCTGCCATGTTCAATAAAGTTGATCGGTTTCATAGGCATTTACGATTGCATGGGCAGAATAACAAGTATACGTGCGAACACTGTGATTATTCTGTACAGCTGCAAGCCAACTTGTTTAATCACAAAGTAGTTCACACCAAGTCCTACGCAGATCGTAAACGAGACGTCAACATCGTTTCATCCGAATTAGCGTTCTCTGCAGATAACATGCCGTTATTTGAAAATGTCAAAGTCCTAGAAGAAAATGATAATAAACCTTACGTGTGTGATCGCTGTCCTTATCATCATCCTCGCAAAGAAACTGTACAAAATCACCAAAAATATCATAATTCAAATGAAGGAATGAAATGTCCTTACTGTGATTACTTCTCTTCACAACCATTATTCATGAGGGATCATATCAAAGTGCATTTTCAGACAGAGATACCTGTACAACCACAGGGATTCACGAAAAACGAGAATGTAGAAATATGGTGCGTGGTCGACGGCAAGCGAGAAATACTGTTCAGAGACAGGGGGGCTGACGTGTTTAAGAGTAAACGATTTTTCCCTCCTGAGGAGGAAATGCAGCAGCGCTATGCAAACGGAGATTGCGATTCAAGTCCAGTTTCTCCGAAGAATGTCTCAATGCTTAATGTTCCTATAGAGCAAACCTCACTTGATACCAAAGAAACAAACAATACAGAAAATCTCATTCCCAATTGTCTTTCGAACGAGAAATCCTCTAGCGACATCGAACAAGTTCTAGGCGATAAAGAAGAATTTGTACCGATTTCGCAAAATGTAACCACTGCCTTAACCAATGAAGAAATTCATGATAAATGTGATGTTAAACTTTCTACCATTAATGGGACAAATGGGAATTTATCTTACAAAAATATGGACGATGCCGAAGAGCTGTGTATAATAGAGGACGATGATAATTTTGTGGAAAGTTCGGATTTATGTGACGAACCAAACTCTATGGTGTTGTCGGCATCGGAGAAGAACGAAGAGTTTGTTGTGGAGGAAGAAGATAAATCAATAAATGCGTGTGGTGGCACGCTTAGTTCTGTACAAGGAAATCTCTATGGAGGGACCAATAATAATACTTTTAATACGGATCTAGTGGATAACGAAGAATTACAGTTAAATTTAAATAGTTATTATTTTGATACGAGTAAAGATAATACTGCCACAAACATTGCCAATGTAGTAGAACTGGAATGGAGGACAGATGAAGCTAGTGAACAGGTGATAACAGATGTCATGATGAGCGAGGGATGCGAACAGATCGGAGAGTCTGAGATGGAAGTGGGAGCACCAGCGAGTGATGACCCATCCTCCAGCATTGGCAGGGATGCATTTGCCGATTCTTCGGCTGAAGACGGGTGCAACCGGAGCGAACTGATGTCGGACACTGATGGCAACATACTTTCCGAGGTCTCCATGCAGATATAGAGATTTAATTATCTAAATCTATTTAAAGAGATGTAATATACTGCATATTTTGTTGAACGACAATAGTTAAACTGGACGCGAAGGGCGCGAAAGTGAAGAGAGCAAGCAAGATGAATTTCGTTCTCATGGTAAGCATAGTCACAAGCTGTAGTTTTGCATCTTTACCAATAGGTGACATTTTAAAACATTCAATATATATATGTATATATTGCATAAATACACTGCAGTTACCACATTAACGTTCCTTTTGTTTACTGTGTTGTGTAATCTTATCACAATTAAATTATATACTAGTATTATTTTCAATATAGACTTTTTTATCTCCTGCTGTGAGTCAAGAACTCTAGTTTGCGCTTGCAAAAGTGCCTAGCTGTTGTGTACTCCCATTGGCTGATGAGAAAATTTTTAACTCTCTTCGCTTTGTTGCATTTCGCGCCCTTCGTGTCCAGTGTAAATCGCGCTTTAAAGTCGAATGCACGAGCAGGAATTTTAAAATAAACGTAAAAACCTGAGAATGGAGGTTATTTGTTTTACATTTATTGAGAATGTCGTGAATTTTATAGGGGAAAATAAAGAGCGATTTATCATAATTATTAGTTATTTACCTGTGTATTTTTGTTGTATAAGTTAATCATGTGTTATCGGAATTAAAGAATGAGTGGTTAAAAAGTGAAAGAAGTTTATTTTTCAACCCATAATTTGTATTCCCACATGTAGGAATTACTAATTTAAATGAAATTTTATGGTAAATTGGATACAATGTATATTAATTTAATATTTAATAGACAATTTGGCTTCCTCTAGAACTGTGCTAACAGTTCATTGGTTAAATATGAATCTTAAATAAAGTTATATTTTATATTGTCAGTCTGTTTTTTCTTTTTTTTTTTAATTTATGTACACACAGAGAAGAGTACAATGAAATTTTATTGTTAGTTGGCACGCGGTGGTGTACAGAAGCCATCCATCCGATGCCACGATACGCTAACAGGTAAAATTATTTCGAATGTGATGGTTGGCAGCAAATGAGTAAGCATTAACATCGAAACTTCACAACAACAGCGGATTTACACTCGGAAAAATGCGACGTACAAAATCCATAACTCGTATTAAAAGTATCATAAATTAAAACCTTTTTGTATATTCACTGTACAGTTTCTTTTACAAGAAATGAATCTTAAGACATATGTTTATATCGTCTCCCGGGAATAAATAGGCTTTTGATACAACGTCACTGAAGCGATGTGATTGTTTGGCATCACCTATAAATAAAACAGATTATTGTTATTAACACATCACAAATGAGATCATTTTAAAAGTTGACAGCAGGGCTGTGGAGTCGCGTAAAAATCTACCGACTCCGACTCTTCCTTATCATCCGACTCTGACTCAACAGCCCTGCCAGGGCTGTGGAAGTCGCGTAAAAATCTACCGACTTCAACTCCGACTCCGACTTTTCCTTACCATCCGGACTCCGGCTAAAACATCAAAACTTCACGACTCCAACTCCACAGCTATGGTTGACAGTCAAATTGTTTAATTTTTGTAGTCCATTTGCCATAACTTCATCCATGAAATGAAGAAACAAAGTGCCACCTCGTCACTGTAGTCTATAAAATGTATATTTCTGCATTGGCGTCCCTTAATTATCACAAATTTAGTTAATTTAATGAATAGTCACTGTTTCTTGCAGAAGCATGAATAAAGTTATAGCAAATGGACTATAGTTTTCACAATTCCATTGTTGTGCAAGAGAGCACTCAGATACACAAACATTTCTCAAAATCCTTACAATGTGTTACATAGGGTTGGGCATAAACATGTGACAAGTTTTAGAAAATCTTTACACCCATATATTTTGTCACAGATGATATTGACAAAAAGATGCCTGATGGAGCGAAGTTTAAGATAGTGGCTTCGTTACTATCCATAGGGCCACTACAATTTTCCAGTCTGCTTGGAACAGAACTCGTCACCTGGTGAAGGGTATTCTGCAGACCGTCACGACACTGAACCTTTTTTCTATCACTTTCTAACCCACATTTCTCAAGGTGGGGGAGTCATGTAAAAGACCAAATACTTCTATCATAGCAATGCACTTCCTTGCAGATCAGTGCTCCCCGACTACCAAACTTCAAGAAGTGCACAAGTAGAATATAATACTGTCGTTAGTATTACCTTGCAGCAAAATAAAATAAAAACTGTCAGGTATATATGCTCCACCCTGTATTAAACATTATGCACAGGAAGACGGGAGAGTTGGATGGTTATTTCTCAATTATGTTAATTGAATTTTCACAAAAAACAATATTGTAAATCAGATTAACAGATGACAATACAAAACACTTACTTTGGATTCTCATTATTATTAAGATTAAAACCTCAATTACAATATGTTACGCAGTTACGGTGCGACTATGCCGATGCAAACAAGCAAGAAGAGGCGATGACGTTTCACGCACACTGTGTTTCTTGCTCGTTTGTGTGGTTGTAATAAATGAGAGCACGAAATGTGCCATCCCCTAACATGCATATTAGGTACTTTGAATTTGAAGAGTTTAAAAAGTAACACGTGATCAGGAAAGTGAGTATCGTGAATGTTTGCCCATCAAAGAATACTTTGTGACTCCTTTCATACCCAAAAATTGTTAGAAAATATACATAATATGCATGTTAAAGGGATGTCGGTTGCAAATTTTATCCTGGAGACTGAAATTTGGAGTATAACATTTTCCCCAAAAGTCAAGACTGCATACTCAGAACATCAGCTCTGTGAATCTTCATTCATCTCTGTAGACTTTCAGCTGATTCCAACATAATATAAAGAATAAGCTTAATTAGGCCATCAATATGTATTGAGATTTTCTATGATTTAATTAATTAAAAATTAGTGTGAAGGTAAGCTAATAAATCTGGATTTTGACATTGGAGTGAGCTCAGAATTGGCCAACAGGTGTAGAGAACAACCTCAGGCATCATGGCTTTTCTATCAAATTACGTAAATACTTACCTGTATAATTTTATAACACTGAAAATATGCGGAGAGTCAACTACCATCCAGAATTTCGGTAATGGTGACAGAATTGTGTGCGTCGTGTAACCCAATTTGTTTCCCCCAGAAATCTTTTCGCAAGTGCCAGAGCCACTGCACAACAAATTCTGACCAGCATGCCAGGTAAATCTCCCAAAGCTTCCTTCAAATGACCAAATGGATGATAATCGTGTGGCAACTGATCCAATGGGCCATAAGATCTGGAATTCCCTGACCAAGTCTGTTGATCCTCTGCTACGATGGGACCATGCTAATGTATAAATTTTGACAACATAACAAATGCGCTTCCATTACCATTTTATATAAGAATTGTAACTTCTTTCTGCTCAAATGTAGATTATTACTTAGTACTGTTAGTACAAAATACATTCATAAGACAAATGGCTGTACAGTACAGTAGAGCGTCGTTTATCCGAATCAATTGGGGGCGGGTTGTTCGGATAACCGATTATGTACAAAAAAAATATATTAACCTATCCCATGTTGAAATTTTTCTCCATTGAAGTTAATCTAGTATCAAAAAACGTTCGATTCAGCACGACACACTAAAGTACCACTCGGAAAAACACCACACGAAAGTACCAGTGCTGCCAGCTAAAACACACATACCAACAAAAAAAACATTGGAGTAGCCCAAGACATAGCCAAAGGTTGCAGCGCCATGGCACTAGCGGAAATTTAAATTTGCTGACTGGAACGCTTTCGGTTTACCGACGTTTTGGTTGACCGCTTTTCGGATAAACGACGCTCTACTGTATTGTCTTCTTTTAAGTGTTTAGCTAGGGGAGGAGGAGGAGTAGATAGAAAGTAAGGATCTCTCTGAGTGGTATATATAAGGTTACTACTCCCTTTACATGTAATTTTGACGTGCAGTTTTTAGGATGCAAAGTCATGGGTCTAAAAAAAAAAGCCTAGTTGTGGTATACACCAATAAGTAGTGCAGTTACATATAAGCTAGACAGAGTAAAAATTAATGTTTAAAATAGAGTGAAGGTTTTTTTTAACTGTAATACTGAAGTTAATACAGAACCTAAGCTAGCAATTCCTACAAGAAGCAGAATAACATACGAGTAACTGAAACAACCAGGAGAAACAGTTAAACTTATAAGTTAAATTTAACTAGTTTTAAGTTAATAATAACTTATTACTAAACAAGAATGCTGACAAAGACAACTCATGCTGGCCTTGCCATCAAAGACAAAGGCATAGAGCCTTTTGCTTTTGGGTTGTAAGGCCACATTAAATGTGCCACAGATCTCCATAAAAACTGAAAATCAAGTTACGTACTTATCGTTATATCAGTCGTGTTTACATTATCTGAATCAAAGAAACTCGAGTTTTAAGTCTTGTACAAATGCTTGTCTGGAGTCGAATATACAGATAACATTTGTCTAACAAAGTCAATTTTCTCCATTCAATACCAACAGTTGGAAATCGGTTGTAATGTGGGTCAAGAAATTTTCTTTCAAAGTACCTCGAAGCAAACTAACACTTGTGAAGTGCGGAATGAACCAACTATTGTATTGGATCTGTATTCAATCATTTATATTCTCTAATACATGCAGGATGCAACTTCGTACATAAGGTTCATGATGAACAGTACAATAGTTGCCATGTATCCCTGACTCCCTTCTCGTGATGTCAGATCCTACATTTGGCTAGAAGGGTAGAATAGAAAGATACAAACACAATTTAAATTACCAAACTTCTCTGCGTAGCCTTTGCTCTTGAGATACTGCCACACATTTTTTTGACAACAGCTCCCCCTTTTGGTATTTTAACCAAGGAAAAACCATTGTACTGATCTGGAGATGCTCTATGATTCTGTAATTTAGACTGTGCCAGTGTTGCCTTTTGTAAGATTTGGCCTCGTGAGAAGGGGATGGGGGTGAGTGGCAACTACATTACTGAATAGCCTTCTACCAATCACACTTGTATTTTAGCTAAATACAAGTTTTAATTAAATTTTGGCTGCTAAAGGTCGAGGGGGTGGGGCAATAAAGGGAGTCACCCGTCGTATCTAGAGTGGGATCAGACTTAATGGAGATTTTACTTGTTTAAGAAGTCTAATAACAACTCATCTCTACCCTCAAAATTAAGCCTTTTGTCTTTTTATAATAATTCAGAATATAAATTCATTTGTCACTTGTAATGGTGGCTTAATTTTACATATGGGTACATTCCACTTAATGACAGACTGCGTATACGACGGAGGTCCCGTAAGATTATAACGGAGACGGAGAAAAGGAACGGGCCTACAAATTTTACATTTATATACATAAGTATCAGGACTGTTCCATAAAGTATCCAGGTTTTATGTATAAAACTTATAAAATACATAGTAATTAGTTTGGATTAGTGAAAGTGCTGTAAGGTTGTATGGATTAACAAAAGCATATAGTAAAGAATAGTAAGTCAAAAAGATTCTGCTCGCACTACAGATCAGGACTGGCTATATCTTGTTGCGACAGGAGCAAAATATCACCTACCAGAAATACAGTCGACCCCCCTATAACACTGTTGATTATTCCATTTTATATGAATTCCATGTTGTACGAGTCACTTAGATTTTACAAGTACGTGAGCCTTTTACAGCCCGGCACACGAATTTGTAAAATCTAAGTGACTCGTACAACGTGGAATTCATATAAAATGGAATAATCAACAGTGTTATAGGGGGGTCGACTGTACTAGAGTTGTGTTTTCTATATAATTTATAAGGGATCACAAGCGACAGTTTAACCATTGCGCATATAGCTATTTTTGTATATAAGGTGCTAAAATTTTATTTATATTTTCCATATTGTTGAAAATTATTTATTTCTGCTGTCAATATACATTAATCAGAAGAATAATATACACATTTATACAATTAATAAAAGTGTTAGAATTTTAATGAAATTACACGGAAGAAAGTATAAGGTCGCATGATATTTTCTGCAATTATATTATTAATAACCAATGAATCTTCCTTTATTTTGAATAACCTTTATCAGTCTTCAAGCTATCAATGAAGAAAGTTTATTTGGTATGGCACTGTCCCATACAACACGGGGGATACGTTCCACTTTACGGGAAATTGCATTACCGAGATATGCATTATTGGATGATTTTATGCAAGTTTACATCTATGCCTAGAATTTAAACCAGATAACATACCTCTGGATGACAAAATTAGAATTTTGTATGAGTTCTAGTTGCCATTCTTTCTTTGCATTATGAGGAAACGCACCGTACATTGGGATTTATCTCTCACCATGCATCAAATCCTGTTTAAATGTAAATACACAAAGTTTTTGTGTACAGATCTAACCAAAATTTCCCATTTTGTAATAGTTATTTTTCATTAGCTGCAAACCATGATTCTGTTGCCATAGAGCAGTGAATTGACCCATTTTCCTGCTGGAATTTCCAATCACCTGGTGTAATAAGTGGTCCAAAAGGCAACAAAATTAATATTTACTAAATAATTTAGAAAATTCTGGGAAAAAGAATCGGCCCAGAGTGGGACTCAAACCTGCAACTGCCGCTTACCATGCAGATGTGTTGCCAGTTATGCTACCCAAACCTCCATCCAACCTTTCGCTTCCAGACATTTAATTTAGATATAACCGTACCTAGTTACTTACAGCACCATCAGTAACTAGTATAGTTATGTCTAAATTAAATGTGTCTAGAAGCAAAGGATAGGACGAAGGTCTGGGTAGCATCACTGGCAATGCATCCACATGGTAAGTGGCAGTACAGATTCGAGTCCCACTCCAGGCCAATATTTTTCTTCCAGTATTTTCTAAATTATTTAATAAATATTAGGTACCATTTCTTATTGAATTAACATATACCTCTAGGAAACAAAGTTTTTGCCAAAACACCTTGATATTTAGTAGAATTTATTCCTGTTGCAGTAAATATGTAAGTCTTCTTTTGATTAATGTATATTAACAGCTGGAATTAGTAAATATTCATCAAATATGGAAAATACAAATAAAATTTCAGACATCTGAAATGTTTTCTGGCACTTTACGTTGCTAAAAGACTCATTTTTCACAGTTGATCTAGTGCCGTTAGCTTCAAACATCGCAAACAACCTACAGCTTGGAAGGTTACTTATTTCTGTAATGAATGTCTGACATAAACTTGCTTCCCTTTCTCTCCTTTGTTCAATCTCAAGAAGGGAAGAAAGGATTTACAAACAAATGTCGTAACCCTAATTTTTTAATATTTATTTCCTTTTACATAGAATACAAAAGAATAGTTGTGATGGAACTGTGTATATTTGATAAAGGAGGGTCAAATAATACAAGTTAATTCACTATCAGAGAGGAAACTTCAATACATTCTTAAAATTACCAAGTTTACTTCTAAATTCCAACTTTCGATATTAAATTGAGTTGTGAAGATAAAAATATAAACGTAGTAATCCACCATTTCAAAGGAACAAATTCGAATCCAATCCAAACTCTTAAGGCTTTACAGTAGGTAATAAGATTCCAGATGTCATTTTTACGTCCCTTATCTGTGCCGACTGACCTCAACCAGCATAGACGAGGAATGGGATAATGCTTATGTTAACTGAGAGCCTATTTTCCATTATTTTAAATGGGAAAAATTATAATCTCAATCAAAAACTCGACTAATTTCCAAATATGCAACTAAAATGGGATACAATGCCTATATATGATCAGATAGTTGCACGTATAATCCGCATGCTGCACCACAGATATCGTATTTACAATATGGAGCAGCGAATAATACAAAAATAAATAAGAGATTTCTTTTAAAGAACTTGACAATACTTTACACCCGAGATCTATTGCGTGAGTATGTGAACTTACTCACGCCATCACGTTACTCACGATGGCGTGAGTATGTGAACTTACTCACGCCATCAAATATCCGAAAGATTACAGAAAAATCATTAGAAAACATGCAGTGGATCACTGTTTTATGACATTAATCCGTTCGACAGAATCGCGGTAATATTGTAGAACGAACAGTCATTAGCAATTCTCCGAGGATTTTGAAATAAAAATGCTTATCGTAGAACTAAATTATTATAAATTGTAATGTTTAACTCAACCTTCTAAGCCCAAAAATCCCCCATTGTATGACCATACAGGCTGTCCATACATTATATAATGTAGATATGCGAGTAATCAATACAATGGTTATGAAAGGGTAACACATTGTATCTACTATACTAAAATACTAAAGGGGTATTTTAGGGGTATCTACTAAAATGTTACCTATTGCCGGGTCTCACTCTTGGATATCGGAATTTATTTCTGAAGTGTAGCATAGCAAACCGTAATGTTTACATCACTGCTTTGTATGTTATACATATAATCAATAAAATAATGTAATGTTTGTTATCCCCTTGTATCCTGTATTATTCCTTAGTACAAATAAGGGTGTGTGTGATGGCATTGCCCACCAGTGGCCGAGTGGTCTTCATACCCGAAACACTGGGAGTTCGGTCGTGGGTTCGCGCCGCGATCGGACAGGCTGGCTGCTTGGAGTTTTCTGGGTTTTCTCCTTGCGAATAATGACTAAATAGGAGGCCAGTTCCCCATAAAAGTCCTCCCGAAAGGCATTAGTTTCCCTCGCGTAACATCGCGCCCCAGAGAAGGCAACGGAAAACCATTCTGGGTACTAACTTTCCCTAGTAACGCCTTGGCGTATTTACTAACTACTTACTAATCTACGCCGGGTGTGGCTGAGGTCGGGAAAATCCTGATATGGCACTATGAGATGAGTTATGGCATTACAGACAGTTACAAGAAATGGTAGTCGGAAAGTATTAAAATAGATTCATGTTTATTAAAGCAAATAATAATTATTTCTCTTAGTAAGAATGTATTATTCTCTTTTATTAACTTTTAGAACTTATCCCTATGATTTGTATTAATCCTTTGTTTTGCATAGCACAATACTTTTTTGGAACCTAACTACCATGTTATACGGAGGATACCTGTACTGGGTACTTGGTGGTCGACTTATACCTGCTGTGTATGTTTAAAAGAGAATTTAGAGATAAGAATCTTCAATGGTAATTGATCTGTAGATTATACGATTCAAATTAATACATGGAAGCAAAGATTGAAAGAATGTAACTGCTAATGCATCTGTGAAGTAAGCAGAAATTGAAGGTTTGGGTTCTGCTCTACGTTGATCTTCTCTTCCAAATTCCTCAAAATTATTTAATAATATCAATGACGAGACGACAGCTTAACCTTACGATTGATTAAAATGAAAGTATTTTTTGTGTAAGTCACAATTAGTTAAAGTATAATGAACGTTATTGTGCTACGAGGAGTCTCTAGAATCCACTACACGAATTTTATAGAATGGGATAACACATAGCATGCTTTCCATAATTTGAAATTCAACAACTTTTCCTCAAAGTTTTAATCAAGAAAAGCTGTATAAATGTTCTTTTCTTTGTCCGAACAGCACAGAATTTCACTAATTCAGTTGGTGGATCACCAGTGGTCCGTGCACAAATACCACTTTGAGAACCAGTTCTAATATACAAGATGGAGTTGCCATATGAAAGCATGAAATTGTAAAATACATTCTTTGTGAGCAATAATTAACCGAATGCACATAGAGATGCATTCTTTGAACATTAAATGTACAAACACTAAACACATATATTGAATTTATTCCTGGTGATCCGTGCTTTATGGCTTTATCAAGTAAGTACATCAAGTACAAAATATTGGGTGTGGTGTGAAAAACAGTGGAAAAGTTATCCAATTGCAATTGTGTGAAGTTTCAAGGTTGCTAGCTGTTGCTGGAATCGACAAGAGCATTGTCCCATTTATAGTCAAACTCTATATTCAGCATGCTGTTGGTACCAAACATGCTGCTACAGCAGAAGTATGTGTCTAACAGAGTGGAAGACAGCAAACAGTGGAACTCCACAAACTACCCTTGCAAGTAGTGCTGCAAGAGCAGTCGAATGTGTCAATTTTACAGCTACTGGTCTGTAAAATCGACCCATAGTGTTAAACAGCTACAAGAATTTGTGCACTTAAGAACCACAGACCAAATCTTTAACAATGCATACATAAATAAATGCTTACTGGAATTAATTAAATAAAATAAACAAACACTTTTCTCTATTCCAGCATGATGTTTACTGCATTAAAAAATGTTTACGACCGTTTTAAGCGATCTTCCTCAGTTCAAATTCGAACCATATAACAAAGAAAGTATTTGAAAAATACAAAAATTCAAAGCGCTTATTCACAACTTAACTCTAAAGCGCATGCCCGTAGTCATAAAATGTATAGATTAAACCAAAATAATTAAAAATAAACCAAAAAAATTATGAATCAAGTAATATTATAAAAACAATTAATAACACCGCCTATGCGGTTGCAACAGTTAATCTATGTTATCATAAAAGGACCTCCAGGCTGTTGATAAACCTTTCAGCATCCCTGTGATTGATGCACTGCGCGATCATATGCGCCTTGTGTATCTCAACTTTTTCCAGGTGTTTCACCTCTTGCGTTGATCTTGTAGGTCTAATAATCGCTGCCTGATCCCAGTATACTGCAATTTCTTGCTGCGAGGACTGTGCTATCAACGTTTCTATACACCGAGTATTTGTGCTCATGAATCCTTGCAATCAATGCGAAGCAGCAAGAAATTGCAGTATACTGGGATCAGGCAGCGATTATTAGACCTACAAGATCAACACAAGAGGTGAAACACCTGGAAAAAGTTGAGTACACAAGGCGCATATGATCGCGCAGTGCATCAATCACAGAAATGCTGAAAGGTTTATCAACAGCCTGGAGGTCCTTTTATGATAACATAGATTAACTGTTGCAACCGCATAGGCGGCGTTATTAATTGTTTTTATAATATTACTTGATACATAATTTTTTTGGTTTATTTTTAATTATTTTGGTTTAATCTATACATTTTATGAGTACGGGCATGCGCTTTAGAGTTAAGTTGTGAATAAGCGCTTTGAATTTTTGTATTTTTCAAATACTTTGTTCGTTATATGGTTCAAATTTGAACTAAGGAAGATCGCTTAAAACGGTTGAAAACGTTTTTTAATGCAGTAAACGTTGTGCTGGAATAGAGAAAGGTGTTTGTTTATTTTATTTAACAATGCATACATAATTCTTCTCTCATTGGAAGCAATAAATGAAGTTGCAACCCGTTGTAGCATACTGCAGAATATAAGTCTAATTAAATTTAAAGTCATTAATAAACTGAATTTACTAAAAGATATATATTAAATTGTTTCAAATGAAGCAATGAATTCAAAGAAAGAATAGGAATAACAATCAAACTCATTTTGTACGACCATTCATTGAACAGGTTTGTACTTCATTACAGCTTCAATTTGTTCGTGTTGCTATTCGCATAATTAAAGACAAGACTCAAAACTTAGAACTTTAATAGCTCTTTTGCTTGTCAAGAGTATTTTTTATCATTTAAATCTATAATACTGAATGAATGTTGCATGAAAAAATGTAAAAAAGAAAACTCAAATAATCAGTTCAGTTGAATTAATCAATGTACCTTCAACAGTGGTACAGTGATTCATTCAACTGAACTGATAAATAAAGTAACAATTTCAACTATTCGTGGTTGAAAATGGCCTGTTGACCAAGTTCAAAATGTTAGTTTTGTTTGAAGTTCACCCACTTAAAGGTGCATTGATTAATTCAGTTGCGTAACCAAGTCCTTATTAGTGTTCATGACAACTTCTGATCATCAAACTAACAATAACAGGAAAATTTTTCTTTTAACATATGAAGAAACGTTGATCAAATACCCTCAACAAAATGTCATTTTGAAGTATTAAGACAGATAATATTAGAGAAGTTGCGGCCGACGTTTTCAACGTGAAAACGTGTACGTCAGACATTCAGTGCCGCTTTCCTAAAGTCCTAGAAGTTAGGCAATAGTGTTTGGAATGTCGAGCAAGATTCCACTGACTATCCAAACACCATTGTCAAACTTCTAGGCTTATAGGAAAGCGGTGCTGAATGTCAGACATACATGTTTTCGCATTGAAAACGTCAGCCACAACCTCTCTAATATCAACTTACAACACTTCAAAATGCCTACCTAATGGCAGTAACACGTAAAACTATCCTGAATCAGAAAATGGAATTGTTTTAGTTTCTGTTTACAGTTTTTGAACTTTAAATAATGTATACAGGGTGAATATAAAGTCCGTGTACATCTACATCACTGACAAACACAGCTAGCTACAGCTACAAACGCGATGTATACTTATAGTAAAGTGCTACGAGATGAGACTGCTTGCAGCAACTCTAGAGATAAAATTTAGAAGTTAACACTCTTACTCAAATACAATGCACAATAAGGCAAAAGTCTATTACAAAGTTGTTGAGTATGGCTGAGTTAGTACAGATGGACACCCTGCATGCATGAATAAAAAGCTTGAAATGGTAATTCGTTGGTATTCAATTCCAAATACTACATCACTAATGCTATCACGAGCCCACCGGTGGCCGAGTGGTCTTCGTACCCTAAACACTGGGAGTTCGGTCGTGGGTTCGCGCCACGATCGGACAGGCTGGCTGCTTGCAGTTTTCCGAGTTTTCTCCTTGCCAATAACGACTAAATAGGAGGCCAGTTCCCCATAAAAGTCCTCCCGGAAGGCATTAGTTTCCCTCGCGTAACATCACGCCCCAGAGAAGGCAACGGGAAACCACTCTGTGTACTAACTTTCCCTAGTAACACCTTGGCGTATTTACTAACTACTTACTAATCTGCGCCGGGTGTGGCCGAGGTCGGGAAAACCTGATATGGCAATATGAGATGAGAATTCTATCACAAAGTATAGAGAATGAAAATGCACGCTAGACATAGACACAGTGTATTATTCTAATAAGCAACAAGAAGCTCCATCCCTGATGCAAATGTGTATATGATTTGTAATTGACTTTTTTCTCATATTGTGCATCATTTATGAGAGAGGAGTGCTAACTTCTGAATTTTCCCACCATGACACTGCAGGTGGTCTCATCTTGTAGGTGTAGTCACTTAAGAACATGATGTACAGTTACATTGGTGTATAAGGACTACTATGTATCACGTACATAAAACTGGAATGTGATAAATGTAGTGTCTAGAAATTGTTTATTGTTTATGAATGTATATAAGAAAGCTTGTAGAATCATAACAAAATTACCTCAAAAATCATATCTTCAAATCCGAAAGAGAACGTTGAACCAAAGGGGTTTGTCGTGTTGGTGGACGTTCTGTTTAAAACTACCGGTAACACAGACAATTTAATGAGTTTGTGCTTCACCGAATCCCACTGGAACCAAAGAAGGTTACGTCATTCTCTAATTGCAAACAAAAGTTACTAATAGAACCAACTTACCTTGGTGAAAGTTGTAATAGTCAGAGTTTCGCTCTTGTTTTCTTTATTGGTGCAATTGATATCAATGCTGAGATTGCAACGAAGATAAATGTTAAAATCATAATGACCGGGATAGTTTGTGTGCAGGATGAATTTCTTCACTCTGTGAATTCTCGCATCGAACAATATGTCCTGGAAATTAAAAAGTGGCATCTACAGATTATAATTTTAAACGTAAATCTAACATCAGAATCTAATCAGATTATATGGAGATGGGTGGAAGAGGGGGCAAACTTGCATTTATTGAAGCAGAGCACTACAGAATCCTCTTCTATGTGGCTTACATTATTGTGTTCATTTTCGAAATCTGTTTGATCAATTTTTATAAAACTTTGCAATTATCAATTAATTACTATGAAGAATCCAAAACAAATAAATAAATGGAGATCCATGACTTTATTTTTGAGATATACGGCCCTAACAAGAGTGTGTGCAACAAAGCAATATCATGTGATGTCCCAAGGTTGCAAGCACATCTTCTGCCTGGCTTATAGAATTGAGTTCATTCTCAAAGTTTGATAGGCTGATTTTGATAAAACTTTGCATTTTATGTTGATTGCATTCAAGTGGTGCAAAGATTGTCTGCATGCCTGGCCAGTGCAAACATCTCTTATCCCTGACAGGGTACAAGGATCGCCTCTCCTGTGACTGGCAGGTACAAAAATAGTCTCTTTTGTTGCAGCAAATGCAATGTTCACCTGTCTGCATCTGTCAGGTACAAAGATAGCTCAATTTTATGACTGAAAGAATCACTGAATCATTTTCTATTTTCAGTTGAATGTGAACTGCACCACTATTTGTAGACAGTACACTTCGACACACCAACAAATTGGGTGACTTCATTCACTTTGTGTCTGTGGGCATGGTCAAAAACGATAGCTCGGTTTTTCTACTCAGTAATGTCTGTCATATGCCCATACTGTGGACTCAATTCAACACTCGCATTGAATTGTCACACTTCAGGAGACAAAAATGACCTCACAGACTATGTCTGTGCTATTTATCTCACAACAGTTCTCTCACAGCACCCTACTCCCATTTTTATTAGGTGTTACTAATTTTTGTGTGATATGCTTATATATAACTTATGTGGAAGCCATAGTATGAGTCTAGAAGAGCCCCATTGGCTGGCAAGCTGCATTTGGCTACTGTGGGTATATACGATACAAACACAATTAAATGTATCAGTGTTTAAACTTGTCAGGACTATGCTAGGCAGTACACATAACTGACAATAAATCTGAGGATTAAAAAATTCCACATAATACAAGAAATACTCAAAAGAATTATAGGAGCATCTTTGTAATTTGTCACTTTTCACAGTTCAGGAATACTACAAAGTCATATGACGGAGTAGGCCTTTATTTTGAAGCTCTGAATAGATTTGGTTTTGATTTTTATCCAATATCAATACCAGAGAGACAGTTTTACATACCAAGGTAAAGAAGATCCTCAAGATAATGGTTGACTCTGTCATGTGACTTTGTAGTGTGACCAATTTAGTACGAAAAGACATCCTGCATATGTGAATAGTAGGAATAGAAAGTGTAAAATGCAAATGTGCATGTCAAGCATGGATGGTAAAATGTGTATTTCTTGTATGTTCATTCATGTGTTTATTTATAACTTGGGTATTTGTCATTTTCCTATCTCTTCATGCTTCATTTGTTACTGTGTGTTGAATGTTGTGCCTCACTTACATATCAGTTTGTAAGGACTTTAATATACATCCTGTATATGTAATTGTATATTGTTTGCCCTAAATCGGTGCCTACGTTTATAGGTTTGAATTTACAACTTGTGACATAAATTTAACCTTTGTAAAACAATGAATGGTGCCATCATGTTTCAGTTTAATCAACAAGCACACATAAAGATGCTTAGCAACACTGTGCATAAACCACGAGTATGCATGATGTTGACAAGCACCAGCCTATCCTATATAATTTTATAATATTAACGTACCATTCCTAGCGTAAAGAAATTGTAGAAGTAATCTGACGAACTGTAAGTTATTAATTTGTGAGAATTCGGCAGGTGGATCTTCATTTTATCGTCCGCTTTATAAAAGACTTTATTTGGCGATCCGATGGCTGAGCAGACATCCTGTTAAATAACTAATTATTTGTAAAAATAATTACAGTATTATTAATGTCGTAATCCACGACACTCACCTGAACGGTGTCTCCTAGACTTAAAACCTTTGTTACAGTCTGTTTCCTTAATTCGCGTAATTTGTTGGAGCCTAGTGCTAGAGACAAAACGCTATAATTAATATATAGAAAAGTTAATTTAACGTTAGTTAAATGTCTCTTACCTTCTGAAATTAGATGAAGTTTCACGCCAACTGTTTTGTTTTTTTCTCGCAGCACTTCCAATTTATCCAAGTAGCAATGGTTATAAAAGTTTGATAATGGTAATGACGGTGGCCTGAAAATACATTCGTAATTATTTAGAATGCGTGAGATTGGAGTTATTTACGTAACTGTTCTAACTTACTTTGTTTCGGTTAAGTTGTTCCCACTGTAAATACACATTTTCGCAACCGTGGGTGAAGTACCGAGAGGAAAATGGAAACTCTCCATTCCCTGAGTGTAATTTGGCTAATTTTCAAATATTTAAAGGAAGAGATAATGAATTAGTATGTACATTAGTTTCTATCTTAATTTAAGTTTCTATTACTATAAATAAACTTCATGTGAAATATTATAAGAGACAAACGGTTTCCCCTCTTTTGTGGAACTAAGAGAGCCTTTTCCCGTACCCAAGAACATCATTTGGTTTACAGTCAAACTCTGGCAGGTAGCTAACTCATTGCAGTGTAGCATCAGCATCAAACATTAATGTTGAACGTTGTTTGACTTTGGAGTTGTTGCTAGACCTAAAGTGTGTGCCTAGTTTGATGTCTTGCAGAACAGAGGGCAGCAAATGTAGTGCGGCTCTGCAAACTCCACTGTTTCTGTGCCAAGCTGCTGTCGGACTACAAAATGAGCCTAAGTTTACCATTTGTACCATAGTTTCTGTGAAAGGAAGAACAGAAAATACAGATGCTCTTTCTAAACAATAGGTAAAATTATCCAGAATTTCAAAGTGTCTCTGAGCAAATTAATCATCAAAGAGCTGTATGTTTTAATTACCTGAGAAGTGTATATTCATCACTATGTTTAGCTTCTTGATAAAAAGCACTGAGTTCAGCGTTAATACGATTTTTCTTATATCGCAAGTACTTTCGATAATGGTAATGACGGAGGCCAGAAAATACATTTGTAATTATTTACAATGACCACAGACGCAT
Organism: Centruroides sculpturatus; assembly: GCF_000671375.1. Taxonomy (NCBI): domain Eukaryota; kingdom Metazoa; phylum Arthropoda; class Arachnida; order Scorpiones; family Buthidae; genus Centruroides; species Centruroides sculpturatus. The sequence goes on along the minus strand of NW_019385158.1, from coordinate 207,022 downwards.
GCAACGTCCCCACACTCGACTTGCCCGAAATATGGGTTACTTTATACCAGCGTTTAAACAGCAGAAAGCGCCAAGAGTCGCACAATTAGTACGATCGCTCCTCAATGCATGCGTTGCTAGTCGTGTGGATTTAGTCGTGTTAGATATTTCGAACGCCCGCAACAGCTTGTTGCACGTGACTAACGGAATTACCGAACGTTATAATTTAGAAATTGACAAGAAAAATTTTTGCGTTTTCTACTTGAAACACACTGCACGTTCTAATTTTCAAATCTGTTCTTTTTTCGCCTGAGGACGACGATATAATACTCGTCGAAAGTACTTGCGATATAAGAAAAATCGTATTAATGCTGAACTCAGTGCTTTTTATCAAGAAGCTATACAATTTTGGCGTGAGTTTTATTTGTTTATCTATTTCTATATCATCAATATGTTACAAAGCAATCACTTAATTTCCTTATAAGTGTGTTATATGCATGAAAATTAATGTACAGTAAGTAATTTTTGTACATATAACACACAATGGTGTTCATCTCCCCACAGAAAACTCCCAGAACAAAATTAAAGCCTGTAATACCATATACTTTGCACTTATGGGAGCAACAACTGCACGCATGGGAGCAAGCTGATAATTGCAATTCAAAATCAGCATATAACTCAAACCCCTTTCAAACTGTCTTTTAAACACAGATAATCTGCAGGTTACACACAAAAATACAGCAAATAAGACATAAAATGTCCACGTTTTATCATAAGACTGCAAAGAGCTTTAAATAAATACTAATCCCAGTTTGTTGTTGTACAAATTATACATTCCAAGTTTTAAAATATGTTGACATCAGATCTGTTTTTAAGTAATTTAATGTACTTAAGCAGAAGAGAATTTAAAAAAGAAAGTTGGTTCTACTATAATATTGTAGTGTGTTTCGTTAGTGTGAATAAAAAGAAAATGAATTAAGAAACTTCCAAAATGTATTTGTTTGCCTTATATTTATAAACTAGAACAGCTCTGAGTGTCAGCCAGCCATTAAATAATGCAATGTAGTCCCTATATTGATAGCGACCCTTTTAACCAGCCAGATAATCAAAGTGATAAAAGTATTGGCCTGCCACTCTGGGAAACCATAATCAAACCCATGATGGATCTGTAAAAAAAAGCCCTCTTAGTGCACATAAGGTAGAAAGACAGAACTGTGAGACAATTGGTGAACCAGTCACTGTTATGCTGTCTTAACTTTACCATTCGTATCATTTGTCATTAATGGTTAAAATACTCAATACACCTATTCATAACCTGCCTTAGAACTGTGTTATACAGTCGACCCCCCTATAACACGGTAGATACGTTCCGTTTTTTATGAAATTGACGTTTTAGGAGACCTTGCCGATCACAGCCCGGCACGTGTGCAGTTTATGGACTACGGCTGTTTGAAAGGTTTTCTTCCATAAAATTAATCGATTCCTAGTCTAATTCGACTCAACATTTCCAAAACACGTATAATTTTTTGGGAGTAATCCGTATAAACTATGCCATAAACAAAAAATTGTAGGATTACTTACCGAGTGTGCACCGTTTGATGTCACCACTGCTTAAGTTTGTTTTCGTCGCGGAGCAGCGAACCAAACGGCGGGCACAAGAAATGTTTCTTTCACAAGAAATGTATAAAATTAGTGCTATATTAGACTTACGGTACCTAATTTACATACTGTACAGACGATAATAAACTCATCTTACTGACCAAAACTCTCCGTAGCGTGGCGCTAGACGGCAGAAAGTATATATATAATTATAATAAAGTTACAATAAATTAAGTTAATATATAATTATACATACAGTACCTAATTTATATATAATTAATATATAATACTGTACAGACAATAGTAAACTCAATTTACCCGCATAAACTCTCCGTAGCATGGCGCTGGACGGCGGAAAGTAGTTTGGCTGCCCGATGACATTTTACCGAATTATAGGAGATTTTTTTACCATGTTTGTACGAATACCGTCACAATTTTTTTGCCGTCGTATAGGAATCCGAACTATAGGAACCCGTGTTATAGGGGGGTTCGACTGTATTGAAAAAGTGTTAAATGAGAGTACAGGATGTCTGAAAAGTTACCATGCAGCAGAAAATGTTTAAATAAACTATAAATAATAGTGAAATTTCACATAAAAATTCAGTTTCTCCTACAGCAAATATCCCCAGAGGCCCAAAATCTGGAGGAGTGACGTTCAGAGACTTAGCAGACTGGATGCCGTGGGAGATTATGCAATCGGTAGTAACACAATCTATCACATAGTGGAAATGCAAGACACATGACTTACAGATGAATCTTGTATGCAATGCAATGCAATGTTAACCTTAATATCATTACAAATTTCTCACAGCACAGTAAATTTTTGGACACCACGTAGTGACCTTCCTTACTACTGTGAAATTTAATTGTAATTGTTCTATTAGTAACTTATTAATAACTAATAGTAGATTAACTAAGAATTGACTTTATAAAAAAATCTCTTAACCATAAATAAAAAGCAGAGAATGTATTTAAACATACCTGAAATCGGGGATCCACCGGAAAAGAAAATGATAATCCGCGAAAGCTTAAGATGAAGAGTTGATGCGAAGCATCGTACTCTAAAAAGAACACGGAAAAGAAAATTTTAAATCATTAAAACTACATAAAATCATATTTTAAAGTTCTCCTTACTCTTTAAATTTAGATATTTCCCTAATTATCAAATACTTAAACAACTAAACCTCGAAAAAAACCTTTAAAATGCAGTCATTTTATTATCTTTTCGAACACTTTTGGTCATTTTCAATAACCTTTTTGAAGAACAACAAATCTTGTTTTTTAACGACACAAAAACGTTTCATCGAGACACAAAAAGATAATAAAATGGCTGCATTTTAAAGGTTTTTTCGAAGTTTAGTTGTTCATTACGAAGTGCAGTTAGAGAAGAGTATCAAATACTTAGGCTATCTTTCTAATTACTAATTAAAGTTATTAATTCTGCATACTGAACTAATAATTGTATGTGGTGCAATAATTCTCGACCTTTTTCACTCACGTATAACCCAAGTCTTCTGTTTATGGACATGCAGCACCAACTAATCCTTCTTGAATATCCCTAGCTATGTACACCTGGTTGAGAGCCACTAGTTCGGTGTTTATGAAATTAGTAATCGAGTCAACAGATACTAAATATTATTCTTAAAGGACTGCGTATTTTTAAAATCCTTGGGAGTAGTCTTAATAAACAGTTAGTGGAACTAAAGTGGGGGACAAAAACTACACAAATTTGCTGCCCACACAATCTGTCAACCAATTTTGACATCACAAAATGAGTCAGCTGATGTCGCATCCAACAACCCATGCTAACTAAAAGTAACTTACGGCAAAAAAATAATACTCATTCCATAATTTACAATGATGTAATTGTCAGGTTAGTGTTTACTCTTTCCGCTAACATTGTCAAGCAACAAACCCATCTGCTGATAACAATTGGCCAGTGAAATCATGTAGCATTTGCCCCACTTTCCTCCCCTCGTAATTTAGAACTTTATGCCATTTCTTGGTACATGTTACGGATGATCGTGTAAAGTAATTAACAGATAGATTTTCAATACGGCGCTTTCTCGTGTTTATTTTTTTGTCTATTCTGATGCGAGATGCAACCAGCTTACGGAAACTACAGAAGATTAAATATGTTCAGGTTTAATTGTTCTCACGAATGCTATTTTGTCATATTAATAACAACAGCAAACAGAATATTTACCGCCAGGATGGGTAGCTCCAAACGTGTGATCTATTTGTTCAATTGTCGGTGGAATTTCTGGAGAACAGAACACAATACTACTGTAGAATAATAAATTCAAATTATTTAATAATTCTCTAATGACAAAAAAGAGTTGAATTAATTTAAATACGTTTAATTCTTACCAGTATTTTAATTTAACCTTGTTCAGATTATTCACTTCAATTATCTGCAAAGAAACAAGCATTCTGTCATAAAAAACTATCTAGTTTTAAGACTCTAGGCCCATAATTGTGAGTCCACATTAATTAAAAAGACTCTAAGAAAACAATTTAAATTGTATTTATGTATGAACTACATTAATAAGTGTACAAACTATCAAGTTTATCACACTTCAAGGTATATACTGTACCTTTAACCGTTGAGATACGGGATCGAATCGGAGTTGGATGCCATCTTCGCACATTTTAATTACGAGATCGGCTTTCAGGGGATTCTGAAAAGATAAATATTTGTATTTGTCATAAGCTTGTCTCTACAGTGCATTTATAGTTAATATTTCTATATAAAACTCAGTACAGGGTAATTAACCTGGACAGATAACATTTAAGTAATTAAAGCTTGCTGTTCTGAGAAACGCAAGTTTCAGACTGGGTCAATTCTTTAAAAATGTCGATCCATATTTGGTGTCATCCCTCAATACAAATTCGAACGAACCAATAACAGGCACGAAACAGCATAAAGGGCCATCCATAAATTACATAACGCAGATACAGTAGGTGGGTACACACGTAAGAATGACTTGCATATCAGTGCTTTAATAGCCATGTTTCTGTACCTCGAGGGCTGAAAAACCACCATATACTGGAGTTGACAGAGGTGCTTTTACTAATTACTGAGAACAATTATTTCTATTTCAATGGTAGAATTTACTTGCAAAAGCAGGAAGTACCTATGGGCTCACCCCTACCTGGGTCCGTGTTCTGTTTCATTACGTATTTGTCGAGTCTTCGAGAAATTTGGCTGTATTTTGCCACTAGATTCTGGGTGAAGAGAACAATTTTAGACTGTCAAAAGTACTTGCAAAATAATTCATTTTTTTGTAACGCCAACAGACAGTGATATAAGTGATTCTTTTTACGAGAATAACTTAACATTCAGTGCTCCATTCCATGTGTTATAACCTTAGTACAATAAAGGAAATTGATCGAGGACATAAAATTTGGAAGCACCCACCCCCAAAATTGCTTAAAACATCCCCAATCAACTCTCTCAATTGCAACGGTGTTATGGGGCATTTCGGTGGGTGGTATGGTAGGCGAATATTAGCCACAAATAAAATGTTTCTCTACGAAGAAATTTTAAGGCATTTTTCATTAAATATATATTAAATTTGATNAGATACAGTAGGTGGGTACACACGTAAGAATGACTTGCATATCAGTGCTTTAATAGCCATGTTTCTGTACCTCGAGGGCTGAAAAACCACCATATACTGGAGTTGACAGAGGTGCTTTTACTAATTACTGAGAACAATTATTTCTATTTCAACAGTAATATTTACTTGCAAAGGCAGGAAGTACCTATGGGCTCACCCCTACCTGGGTCCGTGTTCTGTTAAATTACATATTTGTCGAGTCTTCAAGAAATTTGGCTATATATTGCCACTAGATTCTGCGTGAAGAGAACAATTTTAGACTGTTGAAAGTACTTGCAAAATAATTAATTTTTTCGTAACGCCAACAGACAGTGATATAAGTGATTCTTTTGCGAGAATAACGTAACATTCAGTGCTTCGTTCCATGTGTTATACCTTAGTACAATTAAAGAAATTGATCGAGGACATAAAATTTGGAAGCACCCACCCCCCAAAATTGCTTAAAACATCCTCAATCAACTCTCTCATGGGACATTTCGATGGGTGGTATGGTAGGCGAATATTAGCCACAAATAAAATGTTTCTCTACGAAGAAATTTTAAGGCATTTTTCATTAAATATATATTAAATTTGATCATTTTGGCCCTTCTTCAAGATTTAAAAGGCACAAATCATCGATTATCCGAGTCATAGAGACTTAATACGTGCAAACTATTCCGACTTGTTAAAAATAACACAGTTCTTTCCAACCTAAATTCGCCGACCTCATTTTACAGAGTAGTAAATTACAGTTTGACCTCGATTGCTTAATGTAAAAGTGTCGTGTTATTGTTATGATAATAAAAAAACTGTGAGAACAAATTTAAAATCTAATTTACGAACTACTGTGTATTTGAAAAGAGATCATTTTAGTGTTGGTTACCTACCATCAGCTTCTCATCACATTTTGTGGAATAAATACTTGATATAAGAAAAGTTGTGTAATAAAATTGGATTGGATCAACAGTAAAAGATAACGTGACACTCGGCAATTTGCTGAGGAGGAGTGCCTCTTGGGGACTTTTATGATAAATTGGCCCTATCTGAGTGTCGGAAAAACCCCAAAATCTCCAGTGGCCGGCCCGAAGTGCAACAGGACAGACTTTCAGAGTTCAATGGTTCTATGTATTGTATTGATGACTGATTCTAAGCTTGAAAGTAATATATGCAATAGTTAACACAGTGTTTTTGATCTTGTAAAAATTTATATAATTTTTTCATTGTTGCAATTATATATTAAATATGTCTCTTATCGGCAGGAAATCTCTCTTTAAATTTAGTTTAATTAATTTAAATGGGTATAAGTCAATGCATAAGGTATCCCACCGACAAGGCTCCGTTACATAACAATTACTAGTTACAAGCTGCAAGACTTATATTATTTGTAGCTTATATCTTGCTACAGAACATTTTACTTGAGATTTGTAACTTGTAAAGTTTGTAAACGCTACAAACATTTTATTCAACGGGGCCAGTGAGGTAATTGAAATTGAATTGTGATGAGATCTATGTGACTTTCTATGCCTAAAAAGCATGCGTTCCATGCTCTTACCTCACCGTAAACGGGTTGAATGAAAGACAAAAAATTATATCTTATTATTGATCATCTCTTACCCAGTCTGGTAACAGTGGGGTATGTCTATAAAAGGCAAAGTCAAGTCCACCACATAACATATAATGTTCTGCTTCTTCACATATTTATTATTTAATTTCTGGTTTTTACAATAGGAGAAAGGAAGGAAAATTAAACCTTACAGGAAGAAACATTGAAGTTTTAAGTCATTAGCAGACTGCATAATTTCACTTGTTTATCATTCGTCAAGGAAAACCACATCAACACAGTTTTCCTTGATACAGATCATGGCAACAATGTAGCTATTCTTATGTGGCATTGAATATATTTTATAAATTTTTACGCCAATGATTTTGTGTGTTAGATTGTACATAACAGAGCTTTCAATTAAAAGGGGCATTTCATGGAATGTGTTTAATTTAGAATAAATGGAATATACATATCAGAATGTAGAAGAGTAAAAAAAGAATGGATTAACATGGATATAGTTGAAATGGTAATAGTAGTTTGATCAGAGTATTTAGATGTAATGTTATAGGTGATAAACAGAGAGAGAACAATGGCTACTTTTGTTGAACACCCACAAACTGCTTCTCATCAGATCATTAAAAGTTAAGCAATGAAAGACCTTGATAGCAAGAACAATGCAATTTCCCAATTCCACGTCTAACTTCCTCCTCATCCGACAGTTTCAGTCTGTTCTAAGTTTGGACCAAAATACACACAAGTCATGATGTGTTCTCGATTCACTATACTAATTTTCTCTTCATAAGTTTCAGTTTCACTCTTATACAATGTCCTCATAGATAGCCAGTTCGCAGCAAGCCTGTTTATTAAGGACTGGTGGTACCCGTGTGCAGATGCTATGGACTTGATGCGTTTCAGTTCGATATGTGTATCAGAAGTGTCCGAGCAATGGGAGAAAGCCCTAGCAACTAGGGCCCTGAAAGCCGCTACCTTAAAAGGCCAAGGGTATGCTGAGTTAACAGGTATAAAGAGGGGAATGTATGTGGGTTTGCAGTAAATAGACATGGTTATATTTTCATTCACCATACTAATCTTGACATCCAAGTACATAACCTCTGTGCGACTTTCCTGATCTAATTCTAGTGTTAGGCCGTTGGCGTTGTTGTTAAAAACCTGGCGATGGGTAGCCCTATCTCAGGGGATCTGTGCGAACTCGTCTTACGTAAATTAGAGGAATGAGTCTTAATAAGCTTACAACACAATATCCTTAGCTATACGCGGTATGTAGATGATATTTTGATTATATGGAAAAACCAAACCTGATATAGGAGAGGTGTTAAAAGTTTTTAACAACAATGCCTATGGCTTAACACTAGCATTAGATCAGAAAAGTCGCACAGAGGTTAGGTACTTGGATGTCAAGATTAGTATGGCGAATAAAAATATAACCACGTCTATTTACCGCAAACCCACATACATTCCCCTCTTTATACCTGCTAACTCAGCAGACCCTTGGCCTTTCAAGGTAGCAGTTTTCAGGGCCCTAGTTGCTAGGGCTTTCTCCCATTGCTCGAACACTTCTGATACACATATCAAACTGAAATGCATAAAGTCCATAGCATCTGCACATGGGTACCACCAGTCCTTAATAAACAGGCTCGCTGCCAGCTGGCTATCTACGATAACTACCACTGACACGAGGCTTAATGATGCAGAGTACAATGTCCTCAGTGCACAGACAAAACTTTTCACGTCTGCAATGGAAGCTTCTACTTTCATATTACCTTGGTAATTTTTTCTGCTGTACAGAATTGTTCTAACTTTTATATCATTACCTTTGCACAGCAGCAAATTTTATAATAACAATAGTCAATGTGTACATTAATGGTGCATATGAAAATTATTGCATATGAAAATTGTGCATATGAAAATTAACCTAACCAACTGCCATTTGCAAAAACACAAATCCACATACAGTATATTAATCCCACCTTAAACGAGACCTTACCGTACTTTTCTGTATAAACCTAATATTTATTACAATACTCAGTACAAGATAGGGTGCGAAATGAGCCAAACTTTTGGCTCAGGTTTAATTACATAATACAAAGCATTTTCACACTGAGCAACTTTTCAAGATAAGCTCCTAAGCCATCATACCAGCATCTTATAAGCTACTTTTGTGATATCTTTACAGGCTGTCATTGAGCTTCCCCTTAGCAAAGTGGATTAAGATATCTTTCCAATTTGGATTCTTTATACGAGAGCAATTCAACTTTCATCCAAAATTTTAGTAACAGCAACAGAACTGTGTGTTGCATAGTCCAAATTTATGTTTCTTTCACTAGATACGCCCCTCACGTACCGACACATCTCTCTTTGTTTTCGCAATGATGCTGCGGCTGTAGAATAGAAGCCATTTGGACAGCAATAAACTCTGACCAGCATGCTGGGTAAATCTCCGATCTGCAAAGCTTCCTTCAAAGGATCAAATGGGTGATAATCACACAATGACAAATCCAGACTGTAGGCGGATAATCCGGAATTTCCTAAGTCCATTGATTATCTTCAGCATGCACACAGAGACACTTCAAAATTGGCAGAACGACTTCTATCCCGAGGCATAGTATTGTTGCCAAATGACGAGAGACGTGTCGGCATGTGGAGAAGAGTACTAGAGAAAAAAACATTAATTGAAAGTATGTAACCCCCAATTCCATTGCTGTTATTGAAATTCTAGATGATTGTATGATACGACAGTATTTATCATTGCAAATGATGTCTCCAAATCTGATCCATTGTAACAATTTACAACTACTGTAAATTGTGACGATAATCAAGAATGAAATAACATTCTCCATGCTCATTCATACTTCCAGAAATATATTTTACATCAAGGTTCATGTTCTATGGGTCTAACGAAATGCTACGTTGCTCAGACGGCTGTATGATAAAATAATCATCACCGATAACTTTTGCATTCAAATCCTTATTGATGATCCGTACTTCATATTTATCAAGGATAATCTAGGATTAGATTTGTTCCACATCCTTCATCCTTGTGAGAACATCCCGATATGACTCTTAAATTTGTTACGGGTTTACTTCGAGGCAGACAGGGTCGTCAGGAAATTTCAGAGGCATCCGTAGGACCGGTCCCTTTACAAACACCTGTGCCAGTCTATATACATCCCGCGCTGCTTGAATAAGTACCATCAGCCCACGATTTAGTCTGTGTAATACAAAAGAATATTTGGGCAATCTTTCAAGGAGGGATGCTTCCCAGGAGGACTTTTTATGGAAGCTGGCCTCATTAAAACATTACATATGTGAAAAATCCCGGAAACTCCTTGTGGCTAGACAAACAGTGGGGTGCAAAACTGCAACCAACTACTGGTATTCAGCAGTTTTTATCTATTTGACCACCAGTGAGCCTAATTTATTAAGAGTAGCTCAAATTGGGATTTTGTTTCCCATCATTCCTTAAACCAGACAATCCTGCCACGAATAACAAGCAAGATTTGATAGTTACTAGCTTAATTTTTATGTCAAAATTTATCAATTATGCTAAAATTTGCATATATCACTTAAAATCAAGCAGCAATTTGATACGTATTTTGTTATCACTTACTTTTTATTCATTTCAAGCTACGTATTCTTTTCTTAACAATATTTTCACAGCACAAATGCAGCTCGGAACGAGCCAGTTAAGACCTTATTAGAGCCGTAGATCATGCCCACAGGAGTAAAACCCACAGTCCTCACTTGTATGTCTCTAGTAAAGCAGAAAATGGCCAATTTTTACCATTATTTTGAGAAGCAGTTCCAGACGTTCTCACTTTTAAATTTCATCCCTCTTTCGAGGGTCCAAAATTTTTGATAGACCGATTTCAGGGGGCTATATGTCGTAAGGGGTCACTCGCAGACAATCATTCCTTTCACTCTTTTACTCCTCGAAATATAAAGAGACAAGTGTTTTTTACTCCTTCGGAGTCCGTCTACGGCTAAGACAAGATCCCGACGGCATCGTTCGGAGTCGCACCCGCGCTACATCCGAAAATCCAACTTTTAAGAAAAATAAGGCATCCGCGAGTGCTCCTGGCGGTGTTCTAACGATATATTCCCACCGATAATCCGTCTACAAACAAACAAAGCACGTGTACTCACCTTCTCGTTATACAATACTTGAACATTTTTTATTCTATTGATCTGCTGTTGTATGCTCTGAACCACATGGCTGAATGTCATCCCTATTAAGTCAAAAAGATCATTAAGAAGCTATTGTTTTGGGGAGGGGAAGGATTTAGGACATTTCACACACTATAATACCAGCAGCAAACTGTTCAGTTTCATTGTTTACAACACAATTACACTGAATAAACCACGTGTCTACGTCCTAAATATTTAATTTAATGCCATATTTTCTGGCTAAATTTTTTATTTTTTCTTAAGAGAATAAAGTATCGAACGACGTAAGGGGGGGTTCGATCTTTGTGTTTGCTGTTAGTAATTAGTGCTGTGTACTAACCTAAAACCACTTCCCAGTATTCGTTACTCAACGATCTTTCTGGCACCACTTCTAATTCCAACATATTTCACGATCAATAATAATTTAAATGATAAAAAGACTTGTAAGATCGGATCATATGTCGATCGTACACAGCCATAAGCTTCTGTTTATCGCCGCCAGACGGCCGCTGATGATGATGAGGATGATGATGTTATTGAATGATGATGAAGTAAGTCGCTTCGAGACGAGCGGGAAAATTTGTCGATTTCACGCGTATTTACTCGGTTCGTACACGTGGTTTTCGTAAAATTGTCAATTTCACGTTGTTTTATTTTTTTTTTTTCGCTTAAAAAAATTATATTTAAATTTAGAACGTTTCTGTGTTTTACGTCACAGTTAAATAGATTTTTTTGTAGTTTTATTGTGTGTGAAATCGAGTGTTTTTTTTGTTTAGTTAATTTTATGAGCGACAGATGGCGCCACGTAAGTGGAAACTGAATACGTTACGCTCACGTGGTTGAAGAGTGTGCTGTGTGACGTGTTTAGAGTCGTTGTGACGTCGTAACTAATTAGTAACAAATCGAATTTTAAATACGTTTGTTAGAAACGTCGAAATTAATCGTTTTGTCTACAAATAAATGTTGAAAAAGGCGTTTTTTATGAATATTTTACCTAAAAAAAAAACGTTTTTTTTGCTGTCGAGAAACGTTTAAATATACGTTTTCTGTGTAAATTTTGCTTGAAAAACGTTGAAACGGACTTTTTATATAAGAATTCTGTTTTAAAAACGTTGTAAAATTGTATAGATTTCACTTTAAAACGGTAAAATTAACGTTTTTATATGCAAATTCTATTTCAGAAACGTTTGTGTAAACGTTTTACTTCAACGTTTTTTCTTTTTTAAATAAAATATACGTAAAAATGTGTAAGTATTTTTAAGGCACGTTTTGCGTAGGAAACGTTTATTTCAGCTTTTTTTTAAGCAGAATTTCTTCAGAAAACGTTTATTTGAACGTTTATAATACAAACTACTTAAGTTTAGACTCTTTTAAGTATAATTTCTACAGAAATAATTTTAAAAAAAACGTCGAAAATTGTTCGTATAATCCTCAGATTTCGATAGAAAATCGATTGAAAACGTTGAATTTAACGTTTTTCTTCATAAAAACGTTTATCCAACGAGAACGTTTTAAGTAATGGACGTTGTTTGGAGGTTATTTATGCATTTAAGAAAACGTTCCTGTGAAAATGTCCGCCGTTGTTACAGGTTCGACTGTGTAAACGTTTCGTTACTCGCACTCTATCCGTACAATGTGGTGGAACCAATTTATAGAATTCGTGAACACACTTAACAGGAACGTAACAAAAGGTGCAGTTACTGTATATAAAACTGCGATTTAGCCTTAATCTTAAGGCATACACCCTGAAAGAAAGGCCTTACGTGAAGTTTAAATCAAAATTTAATACAGATTTGGAAGTGAGTCGCTGTATTATCTGTGTTAACTGACGTAGGTTTGCAGTGTTATCTCAGTGTTAATTTGCAGTGTTATCGTATCTCAACATTACACAGTGTTATCGTAGTGTTATTTCAGTGTTAATTTGCAGTGTTATCGTAGTGTTAATCTCAACATTACACAGTGTTATCGTAGTGTTATTTCAGTGTTAATCTGCAGTGTTATCGTAGTGTTAATCTTAACATTAAACAGTGTTATTGCAGTGTTATCGTAGTGTTATTGCAGTGTTATCGTGATGTTATCTTAGTGTTAATTTGCAATGTTATCGTGGTGTTAATCACAACATTAAACAGTGTTATTGTAGTGTTATCTTAGTGTTAATTTGCAGTGTTATCGTGGTGTTAATCGCAACATTAAACAGTGTTATTGCAGTGTTATCTGAGTGTTGACTAACATCAATTTGTGATGTTCTCGCACTGTTAATTCGCACCATTAATGCTCAAAAGCTTGCAGTGTTTAAATATAGTGTTTATTTGTGCGAAATTAAGACACAGGAACTAGTTTAAATGCATCAGTCTACTCAATTATATCATTCAACACTTAACAATCAGAGGAACCAGTCTTGAACAGGTTTCATTAAGTAGAACTATTTAAGTTTGTTTACAGTATAAAGTCATTACTATAGACAATTGGAATGTAAAAAAGAAAACGTTTGTCTATATGTCTGTCCGTTAACAGGAACTTAAAATTTAGTAAATTAGGCGCATAATATGAAACAAAGTTAATGGATTTTGCTTACTTACATTGAACAAAATTTACTCGTTTTAGCCTTCTATCTTGCTTTTGAGCCTTCAAATTAGAAAAAAAAAATTAAATTTCTAAATACTTTTTAATACCGCAAGGCTTATTTATAGGGCTTATAATGAAAATATCCTCTTTAAAGGCTCGTGTAAAGGCTTTTTATTTGTAAGGTTTGTAATAATATCCATTTATAAGGCTTTTAAGTTAACTGTAAGGCTTATTAAGGAACATTTATAAGGCTTAACCCCTTATAATCTTTTTAAGGCTCTTCATAATATAGACGATTTGGAAGGCTGTTAATTATATTATCCAAGGCTCTTCGATAAAAGCCTTATAAATGGATCCGTTTGTAAGGTTTTGTATAATGTTGTGTATAATATAAAGAGTCGGGTGAATATTATCTGTTGTAAAGCTTGCCCGAGCCTTAAGGCTTCTTAAAAGCTTAATTAACTTTTTTTAAGGCTTGTTTACGAGACAATTTATTGCATTAACCATTAAGAATGTTATAATATTATTAACTCTTTGTAAGGCTCTTTGGTAGCCTTCGAATTGTGTTTAATCCAGTTATACTAAGGATTTAATCTTTCCGAACAGTTTTGTAGGCCTTAAGGACCAAGAAGGTTAATTCACTTTGAAGTAATCACTTTTAAAGGGCCAAAAATTCGGTAGAAAGTAGGCTACAGTATAGGGTTAAGCCTTTAATATTGTGTGTTTTAAAAAGATCGAATTAGATTTTCGTAGAACGTCAACACGAAAGACCTAAATTCCTGACTTAAATGATACCTGCAATAAGTCATGAAAGTCTCAACTGGATTTTGGCAAATTTTGACCCACTTATCCAGTTTCTGCCTTTGTTAATTTGCTTCCTAAAAACAGTAAAGAATCGAAAAATTCGATGTTTTTGTATTGTTATAGTTTAAAATTAAGGCTGAAAGTTAGGAGGGGGATTGATAGTGTGTGTGTGTATTTTTTTGCATTTAACTAATTGTAATTTCAGTCGAACCTCCAATGAAGGCCACCTCTAAAAGAACAGTTTTTAGGAAACGTTTCTGTCATAAATGCATACATGATAACCTTTAAACAACGGCCAGTTTACAGCAACGTTTCTGTTTATAAAACATACAAAATAACCTCCAAAAAACGGCCAGTTTGCAAAACGTATCTCGGTATAAAGCATAAAAATAACCTCCAAACAACGGCCAATTTGAAGCAACATTTCCGTTTATAAAGCATGCAAAATAACCTCCGAAAACGGCCAATTTGCAGCAACGTTTCTATTTATAAAAACATACAAAATAACCTCCAAACAACGGCCAATTTGCAGCAACGTTTCTGTTTATAAAACATACAAAATAACCTCCAAACAACAGCCAATTTGAAGCAACATTTCCGTTTATAAAGCATGCAAAATAACCTCCAAAAACGGCCAGTTTAAAGCAACATTTCCGTTTATAAAGCATGCAAAATAACCTCCAAACAACGGCCAGTTTACAGCAACGTTTCTATTTATAAAACATACAAAATAACCTCTAAACAACGGCCAGTTTTACAAGAAGGTATCTCGTTATAAAGGATGCAAAACAACCTCCAAACTAAAGCCAATTTTTATATACCCGTCAGTGGCCTTCTTCAGAGGTTTGGCAGTGACCGTACTTGCATCCCACCCAGAAGAACGTAATTAACCTTGATTAATTGTTTAAAACACAATAAGCTGTACACTATATTGTAATAATGTGGGTGTTTATTCTTCTATACTTGCTAAAGACACTGCTGACACCTAAAACTGATCACGTAGTATACTGTATGACGTCTGTACACCTTACACAATAGATCTTATACAAAGTTATAATATACTCCACTAGAGTCTATTGTACAGATTCTGTATATAGTTTAGACTGTACTTTAAATACAGTGTACAGTACACTATTAGACAGACTTTACTATATTTTAAACGGTAGATTATGGCTTGTGTATCATACTACACAGTCTGTACAGTAGACTGTATATATAATCTACCGTTTACAGCCCGTATAATATAGTGTATATAGACTGTACAGGTAATAGATTTCTTGAAACGGGTACTAAAGTAAGTGATAATGTACTGCACGAGCTCAAGGAAGGAAAATGTACATAAACTATCAACCATTCTAATCGTTTGTGTGTGTGTGAAATGCTTGATATACAGGAGCATATAATTAGGTACAAAGCTCTATAGAGGCCACCTGTACTAATAAATGGAGGGTTTTTAATCTTTACGTCACATAAACGCACTCGAAAGTTGATCTTTTGGATAAACAAGTAGTCAAAAAGTTTAGTAAACTCCTTTGTCGCTAGTCGACAAAAAAGCGCCCGAGTTGACACGTCAAACAATCCCCCATTGAGCTAAAACTCGATGACAATGAAGTGATACTACTGTGTAATTTTCGGTTGTAGTGTGCGGAGGAAGCCGAAATATGGCGTGGCCCTTCCTTCCCCCCTCGTATAGACGTAACCTTTTGCATCTAAACAATCGAAAACACTCGATAATTATCCCGCGGGTGCGTGATTTTTCGGACGAAATCTGGACAGAGAGAGAAAAACACGAGGTCGCATGCCAGCTGACACAGGTTGATTTTTACAATACCTTCAGTTGGAAAACAGATGGAAAGCAGTGGGATCGAGTGTAGACCCGTGTTGACAATCTGCCATGATGAGACGGGTACCAGGCTCCTCCCACTGTCGCATTTGACGTCACAGGGGGCGTGTCGCATATCTGAGCGCTTGCGACACTCTAAGGGTTGCGGTTTTCTTTATTTCTGTCCTGTGTAAGGGGGGAGGGAGGGGCCAGCTGCGAGTCGGGGGGTGATTTTTTACTATACGACAGATGGGATCATTTATCTAAGCTCCTGAATCATTATCTTTGTCATCCAATATCCGTTTTCTCCTCCTGTTAGAAAGTATTATTAAAGCAGAGTAAGTAACACCAGAAAGAAGTGTCACAGAATGTCCTCTTTCCCTCACTACACAGTTATGATGTGTTTTCTCCTTNGTTAATCTCAACATTAAACAGTGTTATCGTAGTGTTATTGCAGTATTATATCAGTGTTAATTTGCAGTGTTATCGTAGTGTTAATCTCAACATTACACAGTGTTATCGTAGTGTTATTTCAGTGTTAATCTGCAGTGTTATCGTAGTGTTAATCTTAACATTAAACAGTGTTATTGCAGTGTTATCGTAGTGTTATTGCAGTGTTATCGTGATGTTATCTTAGTGTTAATTTGCAGTGTTATCGTGGTGTTAATCACAACATTAAACAGTGTTATTGTAGTGTTATCTTAGTGTTAATTTGCAGTGTTATCGTGGTGTTAATCGCAACATTAAACAGTGTTATTGCAGTGTTATCTGAGTGTTGACTAACATCAATTTGTGATGTTCTCGCACTGTTAATTCGCACCATTAATGCTCAAAAGCTTGCAGTGTTTAAATATAGTGTTTATTTGTGCGAAATTAAGACACAGGAACTAGTTTAAATGCATCAGTCTACTCAATTATATCATTCAACACTTAACAATCAGAGGAACCAGTCTTGAACAGGTTTCATTAAGTAGAACTATTTAAGTTTGTTTACAGTATAAAGTCATTACTATAGACAATTGGAATGTAAAAAAGAAAACGTTTGTCTATATGTCTGTCCGTTAACAGGAACTTAAAATTTAGTAAATTAGGCGCATAATATGAAACAAAGTTAATGGATTTTGCTTACTTACATTGAACAAAATTTACTCGTTTTAGCCTTCTATCTTGCTTTTGAGCCTTCAAATTAGAAAAAAAAAATTAAATTTCTAAATACTTTTTAATACCGCAAGGCTTATTTATAGGGCTTATAATGAAAATATCCTCTTTAAAGGCTCGTGTAAAGGCTTTTTATTTGTAAGGTTTGTAATAATATCCATTTATAAGGCTTTTAAGTTAACTGTAAGGCTTATTAAGGAACATTTATAAGGCTTAACCCCTTATAATCTTTTTAAGGCTCTTCATAATATAGACGATTTGGAAGGCTGTTAATTATATTATCCAAGGCTCTTCGATAAAAGCCTTATAAATGGATCCGTTTGTAAGGTTTTGTATAATGTTGTGTATAATATAAAGAGTCGGGTGAATATTATCTGTTGTAAAGCTTGCCCGAGCCTTAAGGCTTCTTAAAAGCTTAATTAACTTTTTTTAAGGCTTGTTTACGAGACAATTTATTGCATTAACCATTAAGAATGTTATAATATTATTAACTCTTTGTAAGGCTCTTTGGTAGCCTTCGAATTGTGTTTAATCCAGTTATACTAAGGATTTAATCTTTCCGAACAGTTTTGTAGGCCTTAAGGACCAAGAAGGTTAATTCACTTTGAAGTAATCACTTTTAAAGGGCCAAAAATTCGGTAGAAAGTAGGCTACAGTATAGGGTTAAGCCTTTAATATTGTGTGTTTTAAAAAGATCGAATTAGATTTTCGTAGAACGTCAACACGAAAGACCTAAATTCCTGACTTAAATGATACCTGCAATAAGTCATGAAAGTCTCAACTGGATTTTGGCAAATTTTGACCCACTTATCCAGTTTCTGCCTTTGTTAATTTGCTTCCTAAAAACAGTAAAGAATCGAAAAATTCGATGTTTTTGTATTGTTATAGTTTAAAATTAAGGCTGAAAGTTAGGAGGGGGATTGATAGTGTGTGTGTGTATTTTTTTGCATTTAACTAATTGTAATTTCAGTCGAACCTCCAATGAAGGCCACCTCTAAAAGAACAGTTTTTAGGAAACGTTTCTGTCATAAATGCATACATGATAACCTTTAAACAACGGCCAGTTTACAGCAACGTTTCTGTTTATAAAACATACAAAATAACCTCCAAAAAACGGCCAGTTTGCAAAACGTATCTCGGTATAAAGCATAAAAATAACCTCCAAACAACGGCCAATTTGAAGCAACATTTCCGTTTATAAAGCATGCAAAATAACCTCCGAAAACGGCCAATTTGCAGCAACGTTTCTATTTATAAAAACATACAAAATAACCTCCAAACAACGGCCAATTTGCAGCAACGTTTCTGTTTATAAAACATACAAAATAACCTCCAAACAACAGCCAATTTGAAGCAACATTTCCGTTTATAAAGCATGCAAAATAACCTCCAAAAACGGCCAGTTTAAAGCAACATTTCCGTTTATAAAGCATGCAAAATAACCTCCAAACAACGGCCAGTTTACAGCAACGTTTCTATTTATAAAACATACAAAATAACCTCTAAACAACGGCCAGTTTTACAAGAAGGTATCTCGTTATAAAGGATGCAAAACAACCTCCAAACTAAAGCCAATTTTTATATACCCGTCAGTGGCCTTCTTCAGAGGTTCGGCAGTGACCGTACTTGCATCCCACCCAGAAGAACGTAATTAACCTTGATTAATTGTTTAAAACACAATAAGCTGTACACTATATTGTAATAATGTGGGTGTTTATTCTTCTATACTTGCTAAAGACACTGCTGACACCTAAAACTGATCACGTAGTATACTGTATGACGTATGTACACCTTACACAATAGATCTTATACAAAGTTATAATATACTCCACTAGAGTCTATTGTACAGATTCTGTATATAGTTTAGACTGTACTTTAAATACAGTGTACAGTACACTATTAGACAGACTTTACTATATTTTAAACGGTAGATTATGGCTTGTGTATCATACTACACAGTCTGTACAGTAGACTGTATATATAATCTACCGTTTACAGCCCGTATAATATAGTGTATATAGACTGTACAGGTAATAGATTTCTTGAAACGGGTACTAAAGTAAGTGATAATGTACTGCACGAGCTCAAGGAAGGAAAATGTACATAAACTATCAACCATTCTAATCGTTTGTGTGTGTGTGAAATGCTTGATATACAGGAGCATATAATTAGGTACAAAGCTCTATAGAGGCCACCTGTACTAATAAATGGAGGGTTTTTAATCTTTACGTCACATAAACGCACTCGAAAGTTGATCTTTTGGATAAACAAGTAGTCAAAAAGTTTAGTAAACTCCTTTGTCGCTAGTCGACAAAAAAGCGCCCGAGTTGACACGTCAAACAATCCCCCATTGAGCTAAAACTCGATGACAATGAAGTGATACTACTGTGTAATTTTCGGTTGTAGTGTGCGGAGGAAGCCGAAATATGGCGTGGCCCTTCCTTCCCCCCTCGTATAGACGTAACCTTTTGCATCTAAACAATCGAAAACACTCGATAATTACCCCGCGGGTGCGTGATTTTTCGGACGAAATCTGGACAGAGAGAGAAAAACACGAGGTCGCATGCCAGCTGACACAGGTTGATTTTTACAATACCTTCAGTTGGAAAACAGATGGAAAGCAGTGGGATCGAGTGTAGACCCGTGTTGACAATCTGCCATGATGAGACGGGTACCAGGCTCCTCCCACTGTCGCATTTGACGTCACAGGGGGCGTGTCGCATATCTGAGCGCTTGCGACACTCTAAGGGTTGCGGTTTTCTTTATTTCTGTCCTGTGTAAGGGGGGAGGGAGGGGCCAGCTGCGAGTCGGGGGGTGATTTTTTACTATACGACAGATGGGATCATTTATCTAAGCTCCTGAATCATTATCTTTGTCATCCAATATCCGTTTTCTCCTCCTGTTAGAAAGTATTATTAAAGCAGAGTAAGTAACACCAGAAAGAAGTGTCACAGAATGTCCTCTTTCCCTCACTACACAGTTATGATGTGTTTTCTCCTTGTGTTAGACAGAATTATCAAGTAACACCAGAAATAAGCGTCACAGAATGTCTTTTCCACCCCCTCTGTACGGTTATGGCGGGCGGAAATGCAAAGCGGATGAGAACTATTAAAATAATCAGTTTGGCGATGAAAATGAAAGAATGTATTTTTGAGTAGCGAAGGGCCCTTTATTGTTGTTTTAACAAGGTGTGACAGAATAATTTGGTTTGATTAATTTTTAATTCCGTGTTGGAAAAGAGGAGGAAATACTCGAGTGATTCTCCTGCAATTATCTGTGGCATAAAGGTGATGAAAATAGACAAAGATACCGAAGGAAAAAAAATGGGGTGAAGAATAGTTATTCTAGTGTATAAAGGGCCTTAAAACACGCAAGTATATGTTCGTGACTCGATTTTCTAGTGTGACTGAACAATACGGATTTTTACGATAGTATATAACTTACTGTTAGAGCTTGGGGCCCCGAACTATAACTTATAACCAGGCCTTTTCCTTTTACAAATAATGATACACGTGAAACTGTGAGGCCTTAAGCTATAGGCTCATAATGAAAGGTCTTCTGTTTAGCTTATGCCCAAATTTGACAGTGTGTAACTTTCTGTTACTTTGTGGCCCTAAACTATAACGTATAACAAGCCCTTTCCTTACTCAAACAACGATACACGTAGAAACGTAAGGCCCTAAGCTGCTGCTTATGCCCAAATATGGTCCTTCCTACTGTGACGACAGTATCTAACTTACTACTTATTAGGGATTGTGCTACTAAGCTATAACATATAATAGGCCCTTTTCTTACCGAAATAATAATGATACACGTAAAACTATAAGGCCCTAAACTATAGACTTAAAATGAAAGGTCTTGTTATTACTTTATTTCCAAATTCGACCTGCATACTGTAACTATAAATTCGAAAGTTAAATTTTAATTTTCTAGATTTAGGGCCCTATTTTTAAAATTGGGGCCTTTCGTGAGAATTAAAACACCCCTAATACGCTGTGATTCTGCAGTGGAGCTTTCATTATATTTCCCTAGAAACTCGATGCTTTCAGAGTCCACGAGGACTAGGACCCCTCGAGATCATGAGCCTCTCCGTATGACGGCCTTGTTTTGTTAATACGTATAGGGCTCAGATTGTAACTTCAACTAGTGCCAGGCCCTTTATTACGTTACCCCTACTTCTCTTATACTTTAGCGAGTTTATATAAGAAGGGCCTCTCCTCTGTGCCTTGTTTTATACACGTCATTTTCACATCTCTGTATGTAGAGAGGTGAAATGAAGTCAAATAACCTGCATGAGACGGTATTTAAACTTTGAAGCAGTGTAGAAGTTGTGGTATACAGTAAAACCTCTTCAAAACGAAACGATTTTCTGCATTAAAACCTGTCTAAAAGGACCAAACCAGGCCCATTTAGACAGGTTGCAGTTTATCATAGAGTCCAAGGATGTTAAGTGTATGCCCTGTACGTTGTGGTATACAGTAAAACCTCTCCAAAACAAAACGATTTTCTGCGTTAAAACCTGTTTAAAAAGACCAAACCAGGCCCCGTTTAGGCAGGTTACAGTTGATCATAGAGTCCAGGGACGTTAAACAGACGGAGAAAACTCGTTACAGGTTGAAACTTTAAAGCTGATGCGACTCGCGGAGGGAGGACAAGAGTTAACGAGCAGGTTGCAGATGACAGATTTCATACAGAGTATATGAAAAAAAAAAAAAGGCAAGATAGCCTGATTAATTCACCTTCTTCTCTACAGGGCGCGTCTAATCAGAGGCAGACAAATTTGACTGGAAGTCACGGCTTAACAGGATTCCCGCTAACGTCTCTATTCTGGCCATCGGGGAGGTCACGTGTCTTCCCATGTCGAGCGACCTGCAAAGACGTCCAACGCGGTAATTACGTCCCCCGATTCGTCCCCTGTTACAATGCTAGACTGCGTATCAAAAACAAATTGATAACAATGGAAACGGACGTCAAAAAGAATGAAAATCCTCGCCCACCCCCCTTAAAGGGGAAGGTGGAAAAAAAAAGCGAAATTCGCAAGGATCCAAACGTCATTCTGTCTCATGTGTCATCGCCTTTATCTGATCTTTCTGTCATTCGTTTGGATTTGCAGAAACAGTGGGCGTGAACGTCCCTTTTTGCACTCAATTTTCGGCTTATCAGCCGATGGTTTTCTTTAGTTTACGAATTACACGCCGATCGACAGCTGATTAATGCCCTTATCCATCGGCAGAGTAAGTGTTTCGTCACTTAAATACCCTAAATTCTGCTACCTTGCCTTTGTCCTTATCGCAGGAGTGCCCAAACGGATCGATAGTCTTTGACAGTGATAAAGGAAAGACGATTCTACAGACGAAGCTATCGTAATAAGGATTGTAAGGCCCTTCTTCTTTGCAAAACCTTACGTGTGATCGCCCGTAGAAATTAATCCTAACAAGTCCATTGTGGGCATTCAAATGAGGACCCTCTGAGATTGCAGGGTTCCCAATACGTCCCATTATATAACTAACCGTAGACCTGTGTTAATGCTAAACTTGTGAGTCTTTCTGTAGGTGTTAAGGACGTGCATAAAGGTTTTAGCCTTTTCTTATTAGCCTTATACATGCACTTCTTTAATTAATAAACAAAACAGTTCTAAATGTCAAGTTCTTTAATAGGGAAAAGTCCTTTTTTTGTTTTCTATAATGGTCAACGAACCTTTAGTATTATAAAGTTTTGAGCCTTACATACTAGCCTTAAAGTCCGAAAAATCAAGTTACTTAATAGAGACACAAGACCTTTCTGTCCCCTCTAAAATGAGCCTGTTCTAGAACAGGAGCCTTAAAATTTAAAAATAAAGTGCCTTAATAGAGACGGAACCTTTCTGTCCTTAAAAAAAGCCTTATTACTCTGCCTTTATACATTTCCCTCTTCCTTAATTAATAAATTATGCAAAGTTCCAAGAATCGAGTTCCTTAACAGGGGGGGGTGCTTGCAGATTTATGTGTGATTCACTTTTATGAGGTTCATTGTACGTGAGAGAAGGGACATATTTAATGATTCGAATTATCCTGATTATCGCGCTTATTAACACCGTAGTAATTTTTATTTTATTTATTATTTTTTTTTTTTTAAATTTAAATTTAAATTACATAATGAGCGCGACTCTGCACGCATTGTCAGCGGTGTGTGTCATCGTTTACGTATGACAATTCAGGAAGTTTTAAGTGTGTAAAAAAAACAGAGGAATCCTGCAGAAAAACACTGCAAGGAAAACTCGATTAAGTCTCGATCACCGTTAGGAAAGGTGGATTAATTTACATAATCCCGTATAACGCGCGGCGCATAAATTACGCGACCGGAAAGGGGGGCAAGAATGCAACACTTCCGCAAAGTAAAACAATTAATTAAAGTACGTTTTCCCGATTTTTAGGCCTTCGGGGGGATGCTAAACTGTACTTAGGCGCGGCTTTAGGGTGACTGAGATCTTTAGGTTACTCTCTCTCCCCCCACCTAACCTGCAGTTACGTTTTCATGCCGTAATTCTAGTGTTATTTGTAGGTAAAAACGGAGCGTTAACGTGTGATGCTATGCGCTATATAGAGGTCTGTAGGGTAGGGTAGGGTAGGGGAGCGCGTAACTTTTCTGTCGGCGAACTTTCGACCGTGAGGTTACGTCATACAACAAGTAGTGCCAACAATTGGCGCGCACGTCACAACACACGAAACAGCTGGCCTCCGTCCAGCACAGGAAGCGCAAGGACAGTATGTTGACCTTGAGGTGGCCTGCAACGTACACTCTCTCACAGAAACAAACACACGATAAAACACTAGAAAAATAAATAAATAAATAAACCCAAGTAAAAAAAAGAAATTCGCCGTATTATTATTATGTTAAACACCCATCGATCCGAAATCTTTCCGTCACCTGTATTGCACTCTCGTACGTATGACGTGTCGATGATGTCAGCCGACGTCACCGCTTCCTACCCTCCTTTAGACTTCTGGGTAAAACCGCATAATCAGCCAGTGACGTAGCTTTCGCTACACCGCCCATTTTCCCGAAGGTCCTTCCCCACTTGCCATATATGGCCATCTTCGGTTTTCGGTTTTCCGATGTGGCGGATGCGAGATCCAATGGGATGTAAAGTTGGCTAAGGCACAGCCAAGCTGCTCCCTTTTCCTTCCATCCTTGTGGCCTAGCGTGTGGCCGGACAACACACAAATTGTCACCATGCTACCGTTCGAGACGCCGAATATTTTCGACCAGTTACCACGTTTTGTATTTAAAATGCCCAAAGTGGTACCGGACCAAAAAGGCAAGTTCGAGTCCGACGAGTTGTTTCGAAGATTGAGCCGCGAGAGCGAGGTGAGTTCCGAATCCCTTTTTTTTCCCCCCTTTCCCCCTTACCCCCTTTCCCCCTCCAAATTCCTTATCTAAACCCTTTTTATACCGTCCCTCAGGTGCGATATACGGGTTACAGGGACCGTCCACTGGAGGAACGACAGATGAGATTCCAGAACGGTTGCAGAGAAGGGCACACCGAAGTGGTAAGAAAACCATTTAACACTATTTTTAAACCTTCCTGACCTCGCCTGACTTTATCGAATTTCCTGAATCACACGTCGTTAATCATACCTAAACGTTTAATTGTATTACCACCCCGTTTTAAGGCGTCGAGGAGTTGTTAGCCTTCCACGCAATACACTAGTGATCTGTTGTAAAAAAAAAAAAAAGAAATGGTTGTCGCACCTTCCGTGGTAAGGGTTTACGTAATACACCAGAGCGTGCGATAAGCCAAACTTATTAGGTACCACCCGAAAATCTGGCGTAATGTGGTAGTTCGGATCCAGATAAGTCACCTGTACCAAGCGATTGCTGCTCGAGAAACAGGATGTCACAGGTGGCAAGTTGGCAAAACGTGACTATACTCATCGTTAATGATTGTTACTCCATCACGAAGGCGCGTCACTTTACAGGTCAGCGATTTCAAGGTTTGGCCTTTTACTACTTTCGATGGGCCATTCGTAAATCTGTAAAATATTCCTCTCTTTAGGCATGTAACTTCACTTTAATTGAGTATCATCGTCGCTCTGGCACCGTCGCCATCTTGTGATTCTTGACTCTCCCTTGAGCCATCTTGTGATGCTTGATTTTCTCATGATCCATCTTGTGATTCTTGACTTTCCCTTGAGCCATCTTGTGATTTTTGACTCTCCCTTCAGCCATCTTGTGATTCTTGACTCTCCCTTGAGCCATCTTGTGATTTTTGACTCTCCCTTGAGCCATCTTGTGAGGCTCGATTCTCTCTTGATCCATCTTGTTACGTTAGCATTTTTTTACTTATTAAAATACGTAACTTTACGAGTAACTTTATATTGCAGGCGTTCGTGGCAACGGGTACCAATTTGCAATTGGTTTTCAGCCCGTGTACCAATGGTTACAGCGAAGGTTGTGATTTCGATAAGGAGCAAGGAAAGGTGAGTTTTCTTTCTATTATTATTATTAGCTTTAGGGCCTTTTAAATGTAGCAATAAAAGGTACTTTTATGGCCTTTCTATACCGCATTTTCTCGTGTAAAAATATCTATTTAATACCCTATGCGTCATAAATAAAACCTTGTGTATCATTTTAATGCCTGTAAGAGTGTGTAAATTATAAAACCACGTAACACGTGTTTACGTTAGAGAACGAGGAAATTGAAGGTTTCTGGTATTAAGGGGATTTATTACGCGAGTGAGGCATTTTCGATTGTTACCAGTGAGGAAATTTCGGGTGTCAAAAACCACTTTTTTTTATTATATATTTCGGGTAATAGATGCAATACCGTATTACGTAAGTGAGGCAATTTCGTGTGAGGTGTGAGGTGAGGTAAACGAGGCACGGAAGTGAGGAATTTTCGATTTTTTGGGGGATCTTTCTACGAATCCTTCTTGCGCAAATGGGATTGTAACTCGAAGAAGCCTCTAAGATTTCATAATTAATAAACACTGTATAAGACGACCACATCCTGTTAGTCATAGATGATTAGTTTTATCAGAATTCAATGAGTCGACGGATGTGGAATTTCTCGGAAGAGCGTGTGACACATAGAATCAATTCCTCAAATCTCTTACTCTCCCCCCTCCAAATAACGAATTTCTTGATTAGCGAGAAGGAATTAGACACGAGAAAACACTTCCTAGTTTCTAAAATAACTGGAACAATTATTTCGTCACACGGCACACACAACAACACACTGATTTCTATAAGGAGCTCACTCACTCACTCACTGACTCATAATATTTCGGGGTATTTGCCTTCGAGTCCTACGTAATGATTGTATCCTGTTAGAAAATGTCCTTGAGTGAATCGGGTCATGCTCGGGAGGGGGATACGTACTGTACTTTACCTCAATGCCTCCTTTCTAAAATTTTCGAGTGCCTTGTGTGACATATTAGGTGAATCGTAAGGGGGGGGGTTCTCGTGCCGACAAAAGATGCCGATTAACAAAAGGGAAATACTAGGCCTATTTCTACTGTTGTCTCTACACATGCGTGCACGTTTAACTTCGTCGTTCCCTTTGTAATAAGGTAGTTTAATCACGTGGGAAACCTTATGATTATATACTATAAATTACAGGTACATAATTTGTGGTCTACAATTAAGTTCTCCCCCCTCTCTTTGTACTATCTTCTAGGTCTTTTTAAGTGTTTAAACACCTAAATAATGCCTTTTCTAACGGGTTAACCTGTCTTACACGGCACTTTTACCTTTCTATAGTGGCAAAATTTAGCTATTTTAAGGAAGGTGTCCTTCGTTTAGAGGTTAAACGATAACTGCGAGTTTTGGGTGTAAGTATACTTAGTTTATAATAGACCATTTCGTACACCTACCCGTATGCCTTACTACAACGATAATGGTATCATCAGAACCAATGTAAAGTCTTTATTTTCGGCATTTAAAGTATGGCCGCTCTTTATCCTGGGTGTCCACGATGATTAATTATTATCAGGTAATCACTTGGTGTTTAAGGATAGGCCGAACGCTCCGGGAAAGTTACCTTACAGCTGATCCCAATGACCCAACCTTGACTTAGCTAACTTAATTATATACAAGTTTTTATATACCCTAGTTTAGCCTTAGGTTATGCCTAACTGTTTCATAAAGGTAGGAAGAAACATATGTGTGTTTTGCCTGCCTGTCTTTTGAGTGTAGGAAGCGGGACAACTTCCTTGCTTCTGCTAACCTGAATTTAAGCATTAGGAAAAGTGTAGAACAGGTTAGAAATGTTAATGATACAACCAGGCAGTCGACCATTGTAAAAGTAAATGGTACCCTCTCCTGTGTTATATCCTATACAATATAAATTGGGAAGAAGATGCTCGTCACCTGCGGTTTAGATAAATTAAACTTCTGTATATACGGCGACGAATTTTTTCTCTATGAAGAAAGTTAATAGTTCCGTCTGGTATCGAGCGCCTTAAGGCTAAATCTAATGAGTGCCTGTTCGTTGAATTGCACTTTATCGTTAATTTAAAGAAAGAAAAAGGGGTCATTTTCATGCGTTCAAAGTCATTTCCACAAACGAAATGATCGTCTACTGGAATTAGAAATCGACGTAACAATACTTACATTCCCTGTTTTCTTTTTTAGTTTCGATTCCCCCTATAACACTGTTGATTATTCCGTTTTATATGAATTCCGTGTTGTACGAGTCACTTAGATTTTACAAATATGTGAGCCGTTCACGGCCCGGCACGCGTATTTGTAAAATCTAAGTGACTCGTACAACACGGAATTCATATAAAACGGTATAATCAACAGTGTTATTGGGGGGGTCGACTATAAAATGTTGCACCTCACCTTCACTATCGTGTTATATTCTGTTTATTTTACCAAGACAAAGAATAGGGGGAAAAGGGGGGTGATGGAATGTAACCTGTAATCTACGGCATTTTGAAACCAAAACGTTTCCATTGTTTCCGGGAAGAATCCTTGGATGCGAGGGATTGCTTGAAATAATGAGGATGAAACTGCCCGTGTTCGTGATTCGGAATGAGAATGAAAACGTTCGAATTCTAAATTGGTTTAAACAGTGGAAAATTCTTCAGGGAGAACTCGATTTTGGTTACGGAATTGCTGTCGTTACGCTAACGAACGTGTGTCTTTAGTGAAAGGTTATGCCGTGCGTTGTAGAGTTGCATTCATTTAGATGGGGGGATTACGCGTATGTAGTGTAGAGTCGAATCTACTTTTTAGACGTGTAGCGTGAATAAAATAAATTGGACAAGTATTGAGACGTTCGTAACGTGCGAATCTACTCTATTTTACCATTGTTGATGTGTTACGAACGTTCTTAACAATGTCTAGTCGAGAGAAGAGAAGTGTTGGGAACGTAACACACGAAAAAAACAGAAGAATTACGGTAAACCTTCACTATAATCTTCTGAATTAAATATATTGTATAGGCCAAACTAAGTGTTACGATTTAGTTTGTTTATCGAATACAGACAAACAGACGGTCTCCATTTCTGATTTTTCTTCGCCATTTTCCCTTTCTTTAGCCTCTGTTCTAGGCTACACGAGTGAAGATTATTCGAAAATAATTGAAGAAGGGTAATTAATGAGTTGAAAGCTCCTTTGTTAATTCGATTTCTCACCGTTAACTTCGATAATTAGAGGACGTAACACGCAAATTTCCAAAGATTACTCGCCATTTTAGGTAGAAAATACAACCGAATTTGCCATCGTTAAGGTTTTCGACACGAAACTGAACCGTTAAAGTGCTTCAAATTGTGAGTAATGTGTTCTAATCTGATGTAAAAGTAGGAATTGCCTAATGGACAATGGAAATGATTCGAGTAAATGGATGCAGTTTGGAAAATTCGTTTCAGTAAAGAACAAAAATGGAGTTTTTGCGAGAAGGGAGAGACAGAGAGAGAGTGACGACGAGATAGTTGAGTATCTCTGTCTCTTATTGGTCAATCGATCCGTAAAAGCAAAATGGCTACCGACATTTGTTATCATCTCTAATCAACGATACCATCCTGCAACGTTGAAAAATGGGGTTAACGACTATCGTGCTTGAGGGGGGGTTACTTTACTATCTTAATTTTACTTATTTAATTAATAAATGACCCACTGGAAGAGAGGAGGGGATGAGATAAAACGAAAAGGCCAAAAAGCTCTTCTCAATAAAATCAACCAACGAGAAAACAGCTGTATAATATCTATTAGAACATAAGTTTGGTTTTGTCACAGTGCAGTGATTTCTCCACCCCCCAGCACTTTACCTGGCCACGTGTTACCTATTGTCCCGCTCTTGTCATCGCTAAACTGATGACTCTCATTATGGATTTATTACTAAACTAACAAGGTAATGCTACCTACTGGTTGTACGCTCGATAGAGCACTAACGACCCGGGTGGTCCCCCTTTAATTTCTATCAAAAAAATAATACAGTTCGATGAATTTGATATGCCCAATTTTATATATATATATATATATTGTTGAATATAGTACACAGAAGAAGTATATATTCTTGTATATGGGTCGTGCAGATTTCTAGGGGTTGTGATCATTAAATTATGCTTGGAGCTAAGATCACGTGGCTTGGGTGCGGTGAACTACCGGGCCGGCCATTCGATGGAGGGGATTTGGTCGATGGCGGTTGCTATGGTAACGTTTCAGGTCACGATGTTGGCAGCAAGTAAGATCGAACGCTTGCAAGTCACCCTCAAGTCGTACAGTTTACAAGTAAACCATTGGATCAGTTTATCGATTGAACTGAGTGCAGATACGCGGAAAACAATATCGACAATTTCAAATGTTCTTGTATTACTTGACAGAATAAACTAGAATATTGCATAAATAGTCTATCTTCCCCTTAAAATTGGTATAAATTTCAATGAATTTACACCAGAAAAACTACCCTGTGTTTATCTTCAGGCTTTATATACTACCAGTCGACCCCCCTATAACACTACGATTTTTCCGTTTTATATGAATTCCATGTTGTACGAGTCACTTAGATTTTACAAATACGTGTGCCGGGCTGTGAACGGTTCACGTATTTGTAAAATCTATGTGACTCGTACAACATGGAATTCATATAAAACGGAAAAATCAACAGTGTTATAGGAGGGTCGACTGGTACTATCCTTTGATAGTTATCTGTACTACTACTTACTGTACAGTTATTTTCAGTAGTATTTATAAATTTCCACTGTATAATTAGCCTAGAATAGTGACCTGCAAGTCAATCTATCACTGTATCACTCCTCTATCGATTCTAGGCTAAATAAAGTATTATACAATAGAAATTTATAAACTATACTACTGTAATTAACAACAGAAGTGTTTACAGTAGTATCATTATTTATAGTGTTTACTACTGTAAATTTACTTTGTATATCTATAGAGAAAGTGATCTAGTAAATGGAGATACTGTACTTACAAGCAAATCTATGTGCACAAGTCTACTTACAAGTATTTCTCTTGGGCCCATAGATCTACTAGCAGGTATCTCTCTACTGTTATTATTATTATTCTAGTGTTAGTGTTACTAAACCCTTCAAAAATGCGATTTAAAACTGTAATTAATCACTTAAATTCAAGATTAGGTACAGAAAACACGTCACAGTACTTAATTTAATGAGGGGAAGGCGTAATTTACTGGTGAAAATAAACAATTTTTATGCCCAAAATATCTTTTTAACTGGGTCGATGTTCATTTTACTCGGTTCTACCCCCCTATAACACTGTAGATTTTTCCGTTTTATACGAATTCCATGTTGTACGAGTCACTTAAATTTTACAAATACGTGTGCCGGGCTGTGAACGGCTCGTGTATTTGTAAAATCTAAGTGACTCGTACAACATGGAATTCATATAAAACGGAAAAATCTACAGTATAGAAGTAAACGGTGCGCTTAACGCTACCCAAGAGAAGTGAGGTATATTATAGAATAATACATCAATGGGTCCGTTCTGACCAGCTTTTTACTATACATTTTTAGTCAGTTCTTACAGAAAAAACCGTTGTGTATTCCAGAAGAGTAGGCCTGCAAACATAAACCATAACTGCCAATCAACTGTTTTTCTAATCCATAACGATCCCCTTCGTTGAAGCGTAACGAAGCCCAATTAAGAACGTATTTTTTAATCGTTCTTTGCCAGTTAGATCCTCAACTGGTCCGGTGCATACTAATGCATTTGTGTGTGCATAATGCCAGATCCATCTATCAACTGTAGCGGAACCATGCATTGGCGATAATAGTTTTGTTTCGTGATTGCTACTACTTACAAATTACTTCCTGCAATAGGGATGATATACCGAATGCTCGATTTTTATATACAGTATATACATATATATTCAAATTCCATTCCTGTTTTTCTTTACGGGCACGGGTCACACACGTAACGATAAGATCTTTTATCCGAAAGAGAATTTCCTGAATTGTTCTGGATCAGATAAAAATCTGAAAGCTGATTGTGTACAACGCTTCTGGGCTTGTTGGATGTGCTACCTGAAAATAATAGCACAGCTTCTGTTGTAAATAGCAGGTCTTAGAAGATAATTCTGTACCTTCTGCTTCCATTTTTGAATTAATTGCCATTCGCGCACATGTTGCTATTCACCTACAAGGATGTTTATACTGTATACGGTAAGGTGTGTAATTACAAAGTGTTGCTGGTGTTTGCAAATATTTTCGAATCTCTTGACATTTCTTGGTGGAAATTCGGTATTTTAGGCTGCATAAATTTTTTTTTTCTGCCTCCATTTTGTATCAGTTTCCTCTGTACAAATGCTGTTACTTGTATAGCAGAGTTTTGTATAATACAGTTGGGTAGTCTTGCTGGTGTTTCTTGGCATTTGTTGGTGGATATTCGGCATTTTAGGCTGTATAAATCTCGTTTTCTACCTCCATTATGTATCAGTTTTCTCTGCACAAATGCTGCTACTTGTATAGCAGCGTTTTGTATAATACAGTGTATACAGTTGGGTACAGGTCTTGCTGGTGTTTCTTGACGTTTGCTGGTGGAAATTCGGCATTTTAGGCTGCATAAATCTCGTTTTCTACCTCCGTTTTGTACTAGTTTCCTCTGCACAAATGCTGCTACCTGTATAACAGTGTTTTATATAATACAGTAATACGGTTTCGTATAATACAGTGTATACATTTGGATATAGTCTTGTGGGTGCTGCAAACATTTTCGAATTTCTTGACATTTCTTTGGTGGAAATTCGACATTTTGAGGCTGCATAAATGTTGTTTTCTTCCTCTATTTTGTATCAGTTTCCTCTGCTTCTTGTATAATAACAGTGTTTTGTGTAATACAGTGGATAATTACGATCTTTCTGACGCTACAAATATTTCAGAATTTCTTGCCATTTCGATATGCAGAATTTTCAATTGAAAAATATGAAAAAGGGGCCTTAAAATTGACTGAAGTAAATCCTCTTTTCGTATTTCTAGAGGAATTCTCATTGAATACACCAAAGTATAAATACAGATAACTCCATGAAAGTGAAATATAGTGTAAAGTAAACTAGATATAGGCCTATACATAAAGTTTATACGAGATTTTCGAAAAATCTGAATTTCCTTTTTAAATTTAATTCAATTTTTTAAGTTATTTTTACATAGAAATTCCATTTAAATATATTTATTTTTATAATTTCATGGTGAAAAAAATCCATTAAGGAAAGGGGAAATTTTACCGAGATTCATGCTAATTTCAATTAAGAATAATTAAAATTAGCATGAATTTTTATCCTTTATTACGTAATTTTCATAATAAATAATTAATTAATACGAAAATTTCATTGTAATTTCCTTGGGTGTGTTTATGGAAAGTTTTTATAATAAATCAGCATGAAAACTATTATTATTAGTTGCTTATGTCTCGAGCTTTTTAGGGGTGATTTGGGGGTTGGGGTTCTACAGTATTTTTTCTATAATTTTAAAGAATATTTATCCCAAATTCGGTGCGAATACGTTAAACGGTATAAAAGCCTATACACATATATAGGCCTATACGGTGAAACCTGTCTAAGACGGAACCCGAATAAAACGGAAACCTGCTTAAACGGAAAACATTTTCCTGAATAAATCGATTTTCTACGTTAAAAAAACATTCCAATTTACACAGGTTTTCCCACTAGTCTTTAAAGTATAGTCGACCCCCTATAACATTGTCGATTAATTCCGTTTTATATGAATTCCATGTTGTACGAATCACTTAGATTTTACAAATACGTGAGCCGTTCACAGCCCGGCACACGTATTTGTAAAATCTAAGTGACTCGTACAACATGGAATTCATATAAAACGGTATTAATCAACAGTGTTATAGGGGGGTCGACTTGTAATAGCCTAAATATAGGCTTAATTATTAGTAAATCATTTATAAAACCTAATAATTAATTAATCTATTTATATTTTAAACGTTTCGGCTGTAAATAATTTAATATTTTTTTAAATTAATATATTTATGTACAGTACTGTGTTTACTGTATTTAATTCTGGAAGAAAAATGGACGAATCTGTAATTAAATTTCCATAGATAAATTCTATAAGAGAAATTCTACAAGGGAATTTTTATATTAAAATTATTATAAATACGAATAAATTAATTTATAAAAAACACGCGATTACCCCACGGAGGTAGATTTTATGTCTCCTCTCCTAGCTACCGAGCTTGGAAAAATGATGGAGTGTTTGTCAGTGCCTAGGAAAGTTGGGCCTGAAGGCTGTATCGGTTTTGGTGTATGTATATACATATAAAAAAAAAAAATATGGTGTAATTCAGGTGCAGTAGATGGTGTTGATAGGCAGGCGCTTTATTTGAAGTATCATTCCGAAGATATAATTGAGTGAAAAAGGAACTGGTATTGTTGGGCGTTGTGTTTATTGTGTGTGTCATTGTACTCGTCAACTCGATCATTGTTATTTGACTCCATTACTGTTGGCAATGTGTGTTTTTCAGCAAACACTCAACCACCTACAAACGTGCATCCTATAATTACCGGGAATTGCATATATTACCCATACTATCCTGTCACAAAACTTTCAAACGAGGTTGACGTTGTCCAGATGTCTTGCAGACGGTGGCAGTAACTGACCTATGAACCCCCCCCTCTGCCGAGTTTTTTTTTTTTTGTTTTCTTTTTTCTCCTTTCGTAATTACGTTTTAAGATGCACAAAAACTGGTCCCATTTTCGTGTATGGAAGGCATTTCCTTTACAATTTGGTCAGTCGCCGCTGGTCAGACCACACCTCTGTGCAGAAGGAAATGGAGCGAGCAAATGGTAGCTGGGAAGGTTTTTGCTAATGTGTCAATGTGCACCATTAATTTCGTCAATACAAGAAAAATTCACAATTAGATTTGTCTGTCGTCAAACGGGATGCATTATTGTGTTTTTTATGCCACCATCTAAGCAATCCTTTCTGGCATTGTTTTTCTGCCGCTTCGTGTCTCTATTATGCCTATTATTAACGAAAGGAATTATAGACAATGGGTCTTGAAATATTCGCTAAATTTTAATAAAAAATAGATAATAATTAAATATTAAGAAATAATGGCTGATAGGCCTGCAGGGTTGTGCTTTACGTGTTTGGTGAACGGAACAATTGATATCCGAAAGTAATAGGACTCGGAGGAGCACTGTTTAGCAGGGTGACGCTCCTCCCTTTTAATGTTTATTTTAATGTATTATTGGGTTAATTTACAGGTACACGTTAAGTCAATACTCATTATGAATGGGGTGTGCGTGCGGTACAGAGGCTGGATGGATCTGGAACGCTTGGATGGAGTGGGTTGTTTAGAATACGACGAGGAGAGAGCTCAGGTGGGTAGTTGGTTGGAATACGTCACCGTGCAGTATGTAGAATATTAACTTTGGTTTTTCTATGCGTAGGTCGAGGATGCGTTACTGAGAGAACAAATCGAGAGATACAATCAACGGTTGAGAGATTTTGAAGAGAAACAGAGAGCGTTCCGAGCTCAACAGGAGCGACAAGCCGAAGCCGAAGTAGAGGTGAGTGCAGATTTCTCGCTCCATTCACAGCGTAGTGTAATCAGGTGATGCTATTGCCCTCAAAGACAGATGGCAGCTACACTGTGCTCCGCTGCCAACAGGTCGTTAGTGCCTTACGCCCTCTCCCGCTTACGCCAGAAGCGCTCTTAATGGGTGAGCTACAGAGGTGCACCTGACGATGCGTGCGACTCGGAGTTTCGCCATCGCACGAAATCGTCTGAGCGAATGAGGACGCTTCTCCAATGCACCTGCTTCTGCCCAAACTACCAACTTGTATCGTCCGCCGTATGGTGCATGGGAAAAGCGTCTATTGTCCTCCTGAGCAGTCCACGTGTCTCCTCCACAAGACTTGGGAAGCCTATTGTCTACTTCATTTCTACGTTCTTCGCTTCTTCATTGTATAGCTAGTCCCTATCCAGATGGAGTTCGAGAAACGTAAATCCGAATGACTAGTACTACATTCCTATCGGTTTGATTATACTGGGGTATCCGGGATGAGATTTTCTACACCTGTCACTGCACAGACGTGAGCGACGAGCGAGAGTCGCGATTTACTGGACAAAGCTTATCTTTAGTTAGGATTTACTGCACTCTACGCTCACTAGTACAGTTGTAGGAAACTGCCAGGCGGACACAATCTTCTCACACTACACTCTTTTCTTCATAAATCCTGCAATAAATAAAATACAATTCATGAATAATTTCAATTGTGGGAAACATTCTGATCCACAGATTAAGTGGTTGCAAAAATCCAGAGTGGGCGAATGGATTTGGGGTGGAAAACCTAGAAAAATGGTCCTCTACATATGTTTTTCATACGAAATTTCATGAATGTGGGAAAAATCATCCCGTAGACCAGTTATGGAACCAAGACCGCGTGTCCTCTGTCAGGGGGCCAGACAAAGTTTGCATGGCCTCGTCACTAGAAGAAAAAAAAAGAGGGATTTACGAAGGGAGGTCGAACTAAATACGGTTTAAATCCGCCTATTCACCAGTGTTACGGGCGCAATAAGAGCACGTGGCTGCAGCTAGTTTCCAATGTCTCTTGTCAAATGTTTACATCGATAGAAAGGTGTCTCCAGTTACACAACGATGTAATTATCATGTAGAGGTAACAAGGTTAACTTGTCATAGGTCACGTGGCAACAGGTAGTGCCATGATGACTAT
Organism: Centruroides sculpturatus; assembly: GCF_000671375.1. Classification (NCBI taxonomy): domain Eukaryota; kingdom Metazoa; phylum Arthropoda; class Arachnida; order Scorpiones; family Buthidae; genus Centruroides; species Centruroides sculpturatus. Next base: position 170,593 of record NW_019385158.1, on the reverse strand, counting down.
CTAAATCACCCTATAATCCAATTCTTATATTTTATTCCCTACTAGCAGTAATTATGACGTTGAGAAAATTACAATTTAATTCGTATTCCATATCGGAATATTTATCTAAATCACTGATTTAAATAGTAAAATATAGTTTTGCACCCCTCGTTAACAGATACGTACGTGTGTTGTATTGTTAAAAATGTTTAGAAAGGAATTTCTATTAGTCAGTGTGCCCCTTAATTATGGATGGATATTTGAGCGAATGAAGAAAACCAACACAGGAGCTAAGTCTATGATGATAAACACTTTAAATATAGGAAGACCACCATAAACTTCAATGGTAACATTTAAATCAGATGAAGTTTTTCTTACAAGTCCCACGTGCATTGCCCGGGGCCCGTCATATTCGATCGACAATGTGTGATGATAGAGGGCTTCTATTCTTTTCTATTAGGGGAGGAACGCCATTAGAGGATCAGCGGGGGTCAGCACTAGATTAAAGTCTTATCGCACATTGGAGCACAGATTACAACTGGGTAGGATAGGAAGGAAAGTAAAAAAAAAAAAAAGTAAAAGTGAAAGTTGTATAATTTGATTTACTTTCTCTCTCTTCCTCCTCTCTCTTTTATCCTCTAGAAATTATCTTTGAAGCATTCTGGTTCCATGTTTCTTTGATGCTGTTTATTTTAATTTCTTTCAATCTATTTTAATTCTCTGTTTGTGTGTGTGTATTAAATTCAGTGACAGTAAGCTGTTTTGATATTTATCGAGACTTTCAACATTATTTTATTTATATTTGTTTTAATAATAAACGAAGTGAATGTTTAATTATTTAATTTGTACACTTTTCTCACAGATTTTCGAGTATTATTTATCTTCGGTCTTTTCTATTTACTGATTATTTTAGTCTTTAAAGTTCAAGTTTAATGCCTTGTATCTTTGAGGAAAAACAAAGACCGTTCAAGGCTGTTAATTGTTTTCACGAGTTTAGTATAAAGGAAACATGGCAATGTTTGAAGCTCTGTACCCAAAAAGTCAGTGTGCATCTAGTGTGGTATTTGCGCTATCATCATGCATATAGTATAGTATTGTATTTGTCATTTTGCCCTTAGTATAATATTTTATTTGTCAATGTGCACTCAGTACAGTATTGTACTGTCACTGGGCATGGTATTGTACTTATAGTACCGTTTCGTTCGATAGTATGGTGTCTACAAATGTTATCGTGTGTGTTTCTAATATAAATATAAAAGCAGAAACATAACAGAAAGGTACAGTCGACCCCCTATAACACTGTTGATTATTCCGTTTTATATGAATTCCGTGTTGTACGAGTCACTTAGATTTTACAAATACGCTGTGAACGGCTCACGTATTTGTAAAATCTAAGTGACTCGTACAACACGGAATTCATATAAAACGGAATAATCAACAGTGTTATAGGGGGGTCGACTGTGTAATCGTTTCTAAAAGGCTATACTATTAACTAAATCGTTACAAATAGATGCTAATATGTATTTTTTCCCCTTCGAGCGCCCATACAAAGGAAAATATTTTAAATAATAATAAATTGTGCAAAAAATAGGAATAAAAGCCGCACACCTCTAACCAGGTGGCAAAAGATAGTGAAAGAATACGAAATCCTGTTAGGTTGACAAACTTAGAAATCGCATTATGCGTGAAGCAAAACAGTAGGATGGTCCTGCAGAACGTGGGAAGGAACTCCTAATTCCATTAACGCTTTTCAAAATCTTCTTATACCTTTGCAGGCCAGAAAGAAACAAGCAGAACTAAGTCCGGATCGTTCTGGCTCCGCAAGCAACTGAAAAAAGAAAAGAGGATGTCAAAAGAAAGAAAGAAAGGAAGGTGTTTAGTCTGTACATGTGAAAACAAAACAAAACAAAACAAATATTTATAATTAATTTATCGGAAGAGGTCAGAGACGATGACGACGATGACGATGACGATAAACTTTTACAAATTTCTGTGATTTTTTCGTGATTGAAAAATGCTCATTTATGTGTATTTGTATGGAGAAAACACAAGACAATTATCTTCTTCTTTGTTTTCTACCCATTCCCTCCATCCCTCCTTCATCTATGATGCAGCTATGCCTCTCCAAGTCTCAGTTTTAAAATCCATACATTCTCTTTAATCCCCCCCTCATCCCCTTGTCATTCTCCTCCCTTTGGTAACAAATAAAATAAAATAAATAAATAAATAGAATTTTAATATATGTGATTTCAATTTTCGAGACTTGTAGACGGCAAAATGCAAGCAATAATTGTGTAAAACTGTCATATATTTTTTTTTCTCTCTTTATGTACATTGTTGACAATGCTGATGTCTTGTTGTCTGTTACGTATTGATGTCAGAAGTGCTTATTTGTGACGTCATTTGTACAGTAATGTAGATTATTAAAATAAAATATATATAAAAAAAATAACAATACAGGTGTTTATCCAATTGTATATTATCACAATACTATTCTTGGGGTTTATTTTAAATATTTTTCTAAGAATTCTTTACGCAATTATATTCTTATGAAATATTTAATAAATAAATTCACTTTTCCCCCTTTCCTATAATTTAATATTTTCGGTTTTTCCCTAACATAAGCTGGGATGTGACGTATATTTCTGTTATCTTTAAATTAATGTATATGACTAAAAAAAAAATGTCGGTCATACGGCGGCGTGACGACTACTGTGTTTCGCCTTCGCGCTGGCGGTGACGTAATTATATTCGTTAATACGTAGTACCGGTCGTGATGTCACAATGTGTTACTTTTTCGGTCACGTGACGGATTGGCTGTGACGTGTTTTTCTTAGAGGTAGACCGGTTGTGACGTCGCTGATTAATAACCTTGTATTGAAACGTTTCGGTTATTTCGATTCCTGTAACTGTTTATTTCAATTTAAAAAAAAAAAAATGGAGGATTTTATCTGAAAATTTCATTTGATTTCATCACGTGACGTCAATCTCCCCTTCTCGTGACACTGAAACTATTTTAGTGTCGCCCTGTTTCGTAATAATGAATTAAGTGTTAAATATAATGCAGTTTTGTTTTTTATATTGGCTCCTTTAAAGAAAGGAGATAAATGATATTAAGAAAGGCCTGCCTTATATTAATTAATTTAGATATCAGACGGATCGGTAGTATCATTTGAATCAGTTCAAAGGCGCAAGAAGGCCCTAAATTTAAGGTACTGTACTTGGTACTAAGGTACTTGGTACTAACGAACTAATATAAACTATTACGTTTTCTATTAACAAACGTCTGTACATTGTTTTATCGTTATTATCCTTGTTTTTACGGGCCCTAGGGCCTCGTATCTGCAACTGATAGCTCTTATCGCATCTCTCAACACAATATACACGTTTAACGTGCTTTTAATTTATGTAATTCATTTATACAGCTAGGGCCTGTCACTCAGAGGGGCCCTAAAAGTTAGACGTTTATAATAATTAAATTTACTTTTCAAAAACCTGTATTTTTTTATTTGTTTAATTGAATATATTTGTATATTTTATTTGGCTTTTACAGAGTCTGAGTGAGGTAAGTTAGGGCCTATTTATATGTGGTTTTATTAGAAATAAGATTTTATATTTCTGGCCGAACTAGGCCTCTGTGTGTCTATGTCCAGGGCCTCAAATTTCTGAAGAAAACTCTTCTCTTTCATATAAATAAAGGCCTATATATGCCTAAATATACTTAAATTGAAAGCGAAGAGTATTCAGTTTCTCTTATGTGTTTTCATATTTAATTTACAGACCTTGAGTGAGGTAAAACGAGGTCTTAATCCGTGATAATTTATTTTTTCTTTTTTAAATTTATTCGGGAAATTTTAATAATAAATTATTCTTGATTAAATCTAAAACGTCATAAAATTGTTATTTTTAAATTAAATATTTTTAAAACAGTAAAAAAAAAGTAAACCAAACGACATTTTCCGTTTTTCAAATATTCAAATATTCAAATATATCGTTTGGCGTTATCCTATTGGTCGGATCCAGTCGGTAACCATAGCAACGTTATTAGTTATGGCAAACAGGTAGAATTTCATTGACAACGTCTAACTTTTTTTTTGTAATGAATTTTTATTCATTTTATGCTTGAATTAAGTAATTTTTAATGAAATTTTAATTAGAAAAGTAAATATTGATGCCTTTTAATGTAAAACGCGTACTTTTCTCTTTAAATTTTATAATTTTTAGGTTAAAAACGTTGGTAAGTAGCTAGGCCTAATCATTGATACAAAATATAATTTGAATTAAATCATATAAAAGGCACAAATAAACTGATTATATTTATAATTAGGGCCTGTTAGAACCTAATTATAAACTTAATCAAACCTTGTCTTCCTTATTAGGGCTTGCTAGGCCCTAATAACGAAGATAGTAGTGGCTGAAAGAGAGATAAGATGAGGCCCGAGTGAGTCATAAATTGGCTGAATTTAACGTGTTTTGGATCATATAACAGGCCCTCCCTCTTCCTCTAATAATTCGGGCCTCCATTTTTTATACGTGAGGGCCCTAATTATGTTTTTGAGGTGAGTAAAGCAAATATATCTAAGAAAATGTAACATTTTAATCAGAATTTCGATTTTTAGTTGTTTCTTTTGATGAAGGACGTATAGGCCCTAAGAGTACTAAGTCCCTGTAAGATTATAGGCCCCACTATGTGGACAGAACACGGCCTTGTCTCACCTCACCAAAGTCACTAAAATATTCCAACAAAATCAATAATAACAGATTTTACACCATGATTCGCCAGGGATGAAGAGAGGCCTCCTGTGTCTGTCTGAGCCTGCCTGTAGATTTGTTTTGAAATTTTCCAATTCGTAAAAATGGAACGTCGGTAAGTAAATTTGTCTAATTGTTCTAATATAAACTTAACACAACACAAAACACAAAATTATTACATACATTTAAATATTAGTTCAGGGGCATACCAAAATATGAAGGTAATCATGGGATGAAAGACAGGTAAGATGGGGCCTGAGCGAGTCACAAATAGCTCAGTTTAGACGTGTTTTGGCTCTTAACTATATCATATAACGGGCCCTTCCTCTCCACCGAATAAAATTAGAGCTCAGGGCCTTGCATATAAAAATGCGAGGCCCTGAGCTCTATGTTCTAAATTCAAAAGTATTAACAGACGTGTTAATAATTTTAAATATGAAAAAGGCCTCTTGAAAATCACGAGAGGCCCTAGCTGCTTATTATTTCGGGCCTTTTTTAATTTTTTAAAAAAGTACATTACCCTTTAAATAATAAAATCTGACAAAAGGAAAGGTTTTCTTTGTTATCACATCAGAAATACAATAGAAGGAATAATTTATAACAGATATCTTTACGATCCTTGTGGATGGGCCCCCTGTCCCTATCACATTTATGGGAAGGGCCGATAAATATGAGGCCCTGCTACAACTTTCACATTTACGGATCTTCAATACAATAGGGAAAGGATTTTCTTTTCTGATTAGGCCAAAATACGTGACGTGATGAAGACAATTACTCCGTCTGAAGAGAGTGTTCCTATGTGATGGCGCGTTATTCTATAGGAAAAAAGGGCAACTGCCTGGGGCCCCAAACCAATATTTTATAAACTCATTACTGTAGTAAGAATATCGAAATTTAAATTTGGCTCTCCAGAAGTCGCGTTAAAAATCGAACGAGGAAACTGGATAATTCCCCCCCCGAAGAAAACTCTAAAGTTAACCAGTGGGCCTCCTAATTTAAATTTGTCAGGGCCTTAAGAATCTATAACGCGTCACTGTTTCTTTGATTATTTATAGTCACGATTATAAAAGTTTATGATTAAAAACTATCCATGACAAGATTCTAAACAGTATATTCAATAATTGGACTTATTTTTAAACTGTAGGCCCTATATTAACGTGCACGTCCTATCGCCGAGGGCCCGCAAGGCAATTTCTTTTCGGGCTTTTATTTAAGGGGACCTCAAAGTTATTACTCTTATTTATGCTACTGTTTTTCGTGTATAAATATTAGAGTTGTCGAGAAGGATAAATGGTTTGGCTTCTGTTGAGGCCTTTTTAATGTATATTCAACGCTACAAATTCATTTCGCTCGACAATTGCATGCGATAACCAATCAGATTCCTATACGCTTCTCACGTGATCGAATATAACACCATTTAGCGTGCAAATTCATCAATGCCAGACGGATTCATTAGGGAGGTGTGAAGAGCGAAAAGCAATATTGAGTCGGTTCGTGTGTGTATCGAGCGCATTCTTCTAGCTGTCTGGGACCCCTGCAGCTCCTATTTACTGCAGGCCAACAGCTGCATAGTGTGCCCAGTCAATTTTAACAAAGGGAAGATTCACAGTGTCAGATCAGCTTATTTGTCACATACAATATACCGCCCATGGAATTAGGGCACGTAACAGAAAAGGAGTATTTACTGGGATTTCGGCGCCATTACCATTATAAAAACGTGTCCACCCTCTTAACTACAACCCTATGGGTGGCCTGACGAGGTGCACATTTAGTGCAAGAAAAGGAAGAAATTTCCTCTCTTTTCTTTACTAAGATGAATAAGTTATGTTGATAAAAAGCGGGCCCCTTTGTGTGGTTTTTCTACAACTTCAATAAAAATCGAGTCGAACATTTGTCATGATTGACAGTAGAGATTGATAATGTAGTCAAGAGAAAGGCTTTTTGGTAAGCTTAGGTATAAAATTCATTAATACACAGGGGCAAGTTTCAGGTTAGTTCACCCTTCTGTGCTGTTTTAGCGTAATACATTACGTATTTAACATTATTTTTTATGCATCTGAAGTCATAAATTTAATCCAGAAACAAATAAAATTAATCTACAATACTTGAACACACAGTAGCAGACCTTAACATCTAGAACCTTAGCACATAGCAGGCCCTAATCATATAGATCTTAGCACATAAGACACCTTATCACTTAGTAAATCCTGTTAACATTAACTGATTTAATAGAAATGTTCTGCACACGTGTACATTCGATCTCCCCTGTATTAATCAAAGTAAGGTTCACTTTATTCTCCATATATTTTAATGTTTAACAATTAAAATGGGTCTAACTTTGAAGAAATTACGTCTATAGAGATGGATAATTTAATTTTAAGCATTGTCTATTATGACGCTCCATCTGGCGAAAGTTTTGTTCACTTCAAAAATAATCAAAACTTTATCCTAAGGTTGGGGGGGAAAGGCCGCATGAATGGTTAAATATGGTCGAGGACGGCCCAGTGGAGCAAGCCCGGAGGTCTAAATCAGCGGAGTCAAGTCTTTCTCGCCAGGCAGCGCTACTGTCAGCGGGGTGTATTGCGACGCACGTGCAAAGTGACGCCTTCTCTCCTATAGATACTCGCTAATTGTAACTAATACAATAATAAGAGTGAAAAAGTTCACTCCACTGGAAGATTAAGGACAGTGGGGCATAAACATCGTCCACAATCAAACACACAAGGTGAACAGTAGGGGGTCGCTTCATTACTATTATGAGGCCTGTTTGCCGAGATACTGATGTACCGCATCTTTGCTTCCACCAGTTATATACAGGGGGGAGGGAAGTGGTTCTACCCGCTTAAAACGTCGTGTCATTAACGTTATTCCGAGGAAAATACGTATCGATAACATGTTTATTTTGCTTTGTTGTAACAGCGCCCGTACATCTGTACTTCTTTCAGACTGGCACGACACTCGAGTGGAGTGCAGAAAGATAAATATTTAAGAGAAATCGTAGCGGAAGGAGGGGTCACAGTGACTTTTCTGACCTCCTTTGTGTCGCTAATCCTTAAAATGTCATTGAAGAGAAAAGCATCAGCGTGCCGATTATGTGTATTCAGGCGGGATTATAAGTCTAAGACCTTCTATGGACGTTTATATACGGGCCCCATCTCTCAAAACATACAGACAATAACCTCACCTGGAGAGACCCGGCCCGAAACCGTGAGAAAATAAAATTATACAGTTCATACAGGGAAAAAAAACGGGGGGAGGGGACACCTAACGAACCTCTAGATGTAAAATTTAGCCCTCTGTTTTTCTGCAGATGGTTAAGAGGACCGACAGACAAACAGTCGAACGAAAAATACAGCTTGGTATTTATCTTAAATTCCGTCATCCATGACTCCAAAAATGGCCAGGACTGGTTAAAAAGGACAAACACGGTGAATGAGTCTCGTGTCCGTTGTCCAGTTCGACCTTTTTTGTATCGGGGATGCTCCCTAGGGGGTCAGGGGTGGTTAGGGTCAGTGAAAGGGTCACGAAACGTGAGAATGGCCCCGACCCCGCTATCGTATTTTACGAAGGCCCCCCAAGAGTAGCCTGGACTCGCAGAAGTGAAATGTATCTTTATAAGGTATTGTCTGTCGTTAACTTTTGAAAAATTCCCCCCTCCCCCGTGTTGAATTGGAGATTTTTCTGTGACGAACGGTTTTCGGGGCCACTGTAAGGGGGGCCTTAATAGTTTATTATTTACTAAGGCTTCTGTAGCCTGTTCTGTTGAAGGTTTCAGCCCATTACTTTGCAGTATATTCTCAATTGTCAACTAAATCTTAAGAAGATCCAACTGTTTTATAAACGGTAAAAAAAGAAACGATAAAGACCCCCCTCCACTCCATTTAAAAACGGATTATTTACGAGAACAGACTCACTATCGCCATTTTATCTCCAGATTTTGATCCTCTTAAACAAACCTGCCTAGAGCAGGGGGGGTGGGCAAACATTTTCCACGCCGATTCAATGACAACAAGCAATGATTCCTATCGGATAGACCTCATATAGCTGCAGCAAGAGTTAGGGCGAATGGACTTTTAACAATGGGTCTCAAATTACGCCAAAGGAAATCCGATTAAGGAGCAGCTGTCCTCTTCTCCCGTGAGAGGGCAGCAGTGATCGCTTACGATAGAGGGCCTCTCCCTTTCTCTTCCTCTCGATAACGGACAGTTTAGTTGACAAGAAGCTTCACCTCTCGACTTACAAACATGTCGACAGTTATCAGCACTGATAATCGGGATTGCTGCTGAGCTGCCATCCTACTGGCACGTGCCCGTTACACCCCCCAAAAAAGGGGTGCTTCCGTTTCGAGTAATTGCTCGACTGATGCCGTAAAGAATTTAAACAACCCCGCACCCCCCCTTCCGGCCGCATTAACGTGCCGGGTTCTTTATAATTCGGGCCCAATTCAAGGCCTTTCGTAGTAGCCTGATTAAAATAATTCCTTAGTAATTATTGTTGCAGCCTATGGTCAGACACTTTAATGTGAGACCTCGTATACTAGGGGTGTCAAACTTTAATTGATGGTGGGATACGTTAGCTGTTATGTAAACTGCCTCAGGGTGTGTTCGGAAATCGAGCTTGAAAACGTTGCTGTGTTATTAACTTATTTATTAGCATTTAACATTCCAGTTTATGAGGCTAGAGAGGGCCACTCGCCGTGGTTTGTTTAGTTTTCAATTTGTTTATAAGTAAATTATTGACCTACTTTGGTCGTAGGGGGGAGGCCTCATCTGAAGATTTACCAGTAGAGGTTCGTGTTAAAACAATAAGTGATATGCGAATAGTCAGGCAGGACGGTCGACCAATCGATATGCAGTGTGCCTAGATCTAACCCCTCGATACAGTAAATTTTATACAGTTTACCTGCGTAAGCCGGAATCGCACGGTTTCCGTTTTCAACGGTTTTTTTAACGTAGAAATGCGTTCCGTTTTATTTTCATCCTTAATAATTGCCACTACTGTATTACCTTTATAAGTCTTCAGATTAATTCCGATAATATTGAGTGGATAGGGGGCAATATCTCCCAAACCAATGGTCCTATTTCTCTGAAAATTTCTAGAAAAACCTCCCGCCAATACACGAAATTCCCTGCAAAATTTCAGAAATTTTTGACAAAAATCACACGAGTTATTAAGCTTCGAATTTGGATAACATAATCGTGCCTCCCCCATTCACACTAACATACTTTACACACAGAAAACCTCCCAAATACTTTGCTATTCCTCTGTTATATAAAATTAGTTAACTGACTTTTGGTCCACCCTGTGTTTAGACACACCAGAAATAAATAAATTTCGTATTAATACTTAAATTTCGTGAATATTTTTGAAACTTTAAAAAAAAAAAAAAACCAGTGTCCAAAATTGACATTTTCGGACAATGGCCGCGTGCAAGTTTGAAAAATTCCCGTGTTCAACACCGGATAGCTTAAGATTGATCAATACTTAACTTCATCCTTATCTCTTCCTCAAATTACAAAAAAGCGTTACGGAGATTACACGATAAGTAATTACGACAGGAATTTTTGTATAGATTTCCCTATTTACCCAAAATCCCCAAGTAACAATTAACTTCTTCCCCCTTTTTTTAAAACCCTATAAGAGAATTAATGGTGAGAGAATCAATTAATGTCAAAACATGATCAATGGATAGGAGAATGCCTGTGTCGGTAAAGCAGGTGGTCAGATGGGAGGGAGGGTCACATTAATAATTCATATATCTTATTCCTGTTGACAAGACTACTGTTTGACAATTCCAGGTGTATGATGACCGCATGTTTACTCTTGACAGTTAATCTGGATTATTTCATATAAAGGCCTCATAAAGTTTCGACTTGTTTCCATACACATAAGGCTCACCGTCTGCTCAATATATGGACAACTATTCTTGGGTCTTTTCATGCCATTTCGAGTGCCCTTCAATTCTCAGACGGAAAGTAAAAAAATTCGCTTCACTATATACTTTCCCCCCTTCTTTCGTAAAGTGTCCTCGTGAACAAATAGAAATGTTGAAGTGCAGCCGGGGACGGGTACAACTGTACAATGACCTCATACTTCCCAGCAGTTCCAACTTTCGAGGGCCTGCACTAATTGCGTCACAGTACGGCGGGGGGTCTTTCTCTAGCTCTTTTTCTCTCCCTTCTCTAAAGAACTTTCTCCCATGTCAGGAGTCTTGCTAATGACCGGCAAGACACACCAAAGTGTTTATTGGTATTGGCAGGTGATGTTTTTTTTTTTTCTTTTCTTTTATTTTTTTACTTTCTTCTTCTTCTTCCTCTTCTTTCTCCCTCTGCAAACAGAGGTTACAGAAAGTAAGAGAAGTAAACTTGTTTGTGTATTTTGTAATCGAACAAGGCTGTTTTCTTGTTATGACGATGATGATAAACTGGTTTCTAATTCAAATTAGCAGCAAATTTGCGGGACTCCTTTCATTATTTCTCCTTCTGAACAGTAAGAAGCGCGCGCTTGGGGCCTCCGATTGTCGTAGGCCTCTAAAAGTTAGCAGCAGCGATGCAATCTGTAAAACTCGGGCACAGATACCATCTCCGTTTAGACATTTGAAACGATTGACCGATTAGTATTTAGGACAAAGGGGCCTCAAAAATAAGTTGCGCTTGGGGGCCCTCCGAGTGCCTGATCCGCTATTGTTTATGGAGCATTAAATGATACTTCGTAAAACGTCTATTGATTAGAAAGCTTGGTTGCATGATTTTGATTGTTTCAACTACTGTAATTACCAGAAATCTTGACACTTTTATGTACAGTAAAAACCCTGTGTAAACCGGAATCGCACGGTACAGAATACTCTTTTTTACGTTTAGGCAGGGTTTCCGTTTTGGACAGGTTTTACAGCAATCGTTATTGAAGACTGCTAATTAGACACTGTTAAAACTTAATTCCAACAGCGTAAACAGAAATATAAATTTATTGCACTTTAACAGGGCCTTTAAGTGATGAAGAGAGACCCAATTAATTTTGAGGCCTTGCCGACGATGTTATAAAAAAAACTATACAAGGTATGCAAGAATTCAGATGCCCACTAAATGCGGGCCCCCGCTGGCAACTCGTCTTAGAAACTGAACTGCAGGCCTTACCATAGGAGTGGCCGGAAGGCCCCAAGCGTAAGTAAAGGCGACGATAAATTTACATACGTTATCTAAACTTTTACAAATTGTAATTACAACGAGACCTGTGTAAACCGGATGCGTACTGTACCGAATATTTTTTCCGGTTTAAACAGGTTTTACTGTATATTTATAAACGATCGTTAAGTGCTAATGTGTACATAACACCAAGCCTCTTACACTGTAGAACAGGGGGTCAGGTCCGTTAATAATTCAACCGCTTTAAGGCTACGTGCGCTTACGTGTCCATTTACTAATGTAAAAATTGGGTATACCATTGTCGACGTCACTAATTTTCTCACCGAAATGGCCAGAAATAGCCTAGGAGAAGTGAAAAAAGAACAGAGAACATCTGTCAATTGACAATAATTATCTTCTAGGATTGCCGCTCGTTTCTTTTCATAGTAATCGGACTCCATTTTTCAACACCTGGTCGTAAATGGGGAGGGAACCTATTAAGTCATCAAAAAAACCGTGCGAAGAAATGGCAATCGCCATCCAGAATATCTTTTCATGAAGTGATGCGACACCTCAGTTCCTTCCGCTTGTCTACATTTGAATGTAGACCCCGCTCTTACGTCTGCACGATGACTTTCATGCCTTCCACTTCTATTGTGGTGCCAGCAGACGTGCTCCTTTGCTCATAATAGTGGGGTTTGCTAGCAAAGTTTGCACACCGTTAAACTAACTGGTAAATGCTCTTTATGTGCCACCTTACCATGGGATTGTTTACATAACGACTCTACACTCTATTAACTACAACACTTTTTTCAAGTGCTCTACGCCCTTCTAAACTCTCCCAGGCCCCGATGGAGTGAGAAATCTCGAAATTTTGTAACCTCTCGGCCCATTTTTGTCCATGAAATCGGAGGAAAATGATAGTTGCACATCAGTGGCATCTTTATTTTTTCCCTATTCTCTCTGGCAATCTGCAACGAGTAGATTTGCAAAGGACAAATCCCGGATGGGGGGAATCAATCATCCATTCTGAACGACACGCGACAGTCAAACAAATATCGCGTATTACTAGCGAGCTTATCTAAAAAGCGGGCGAGGCATCAATGGAGAAAATATCATAGATATGCCCTTCTCCGTTGTTTAAGTCGGACAGGGATTGAGCATGGGTCACACACGTGTCACAAGGGTCAATGAGGCTATTGGACTTAATACTAGTCCCCCGCTACTAAGAGGCATATGTCTGTTCCCTCTTTCCCCCCTTAAACTAGTATGGATTCATTCTTGGAGGGACAATAAATCTCGTCCATTTTTGAATTTCCACCAATAGGGTACCGGTTCTAGCGCCCGGTAGGGACTTCTGCCATTCAAATCCCCTTCTAATTGGAACGACAGCAATCGATGCAGTCAACTGACGTGGGCATTTCGAGGACAATGAGTGCAAGTCATGCAATGGAAATGCGCTTACAACAGAAAAAAAACTACACTTTATTGTTCCGGTTCGTGCCCTTTTCATTACGTTTCGGGTTAATTAAATCGCGCTAAATCAATAAGTGACATATTGTTGACAAGTGCACATTTCGAGCCATGCTCTGCGCATTAGGACGTTGATGGCTTCATCACTCACACTAGCAGAAATACACTCGAATTCGATTACGTGTAACACAAGAGCTTAAACGAGGATCTCAACCTCACCAGGGAGACTTCCCGTGCTAAGCAAGACATACACGACAACCGAACCTTCCCCCTTATTGGAAGAAGAATATTCTGCATTTTTAAAATACGCGTGGGATTATCATACGAGGATTTTCGAAATTCCGCGCAAGCACCCGAAAGAAATTCAGTTTTTGAATCGTAAAGGGGAAGCTTTTTGTTCTCATTCTTTTACCCAGTCTCATTCAGTTATAGAAGACTAAAGGAGGAGGTTTGGTAGTAGTGATGGGCGGAGAAAGGGGCGGTTCTAGCGCACGTGGCCCTGTTACTCTAGCCCCTACGTGATTCATGCAGTTCCTAAATGGAACAACCAGTAAATTTGTCAATTAGAATGTCTCCACTGATTCATTCACGCTCCGTTCTATCCAATCGCATCCAAGTGGATGACGATTAAAGGCTTAAGCAGGTTTGATTATTATTAATCTACCTTAAAACTTTAGTTTTAAGGAAGATTAATAATAATCGACGTTGTTGTAACTCTTAAACACCGAATTTCACTGTGAATTGTATAGGATTCGATACCCTGCACACTCTCACCCATTAAAAATGGCGACATTCTAGACGTGTCAGGATTAATTATCCCTTTAAGTTGTAACTAAAAGAGACCCCCCGATGGTGGAATTCAAACATGGTGGTCCCCGACGCGTTTCGCTTCACACGCACACAAGATATATTTTGGCAGATGAATAAAAATATTGAAAGTCACTAAGCCCCTATTGATCTTCTCCCAGTCTGTGACGTTGTATAGTCCAGGAAACAGTATTTATATAGGTGTATTGTAATCGAAAAGGGCTAACTCGAAGTACAGTAAGGCGAAAACGTCAATTCACTTACTCAGCTGGATATCTGCAGGGTAGCATGGGAACCAATCTGTGCGCTGTGTTGGAGTATCAAGCTATGTCACGCCTTCTTAAGCGTTATCTAACATTATCTTCTGGTGTCCTATTCATCACCGGCAGTTAACAGCTCAATTGCTTGCGTTGACAGCAACCTACCCGAATGTTTCGTATCTGCTTAAAGGTAACGAATGACTTCCCTATTCATGCGACACTGACAAACTGACCGATGAGGGAAGGGAGCACACACCTACAATTCTCTCCTCCTTCAGGTATGTCATCTTTTGTACGACCTTTCCTGCATATAAGCAATGTGTCGTACAGTACGTCTTACTTAAAACGCGACAGGGAGGAAAAAAAAATGCTTGAATTAAACACAAGAAGACAAGCGGGACAATTTACATATATTATAAAAAAAACGCTTTATTTCTCTTCACGACGATGAAAAAGGGTCGTATAAAAAAGACAAGTAAGTGTAGGCAAAAATTTGTCACCGAGTTCAATAAATTAAGGGAAATTTCCCGTCCGGTCCGTGATTTTATTAGTGTTTCTTGTGTGTCACTCGATGCGTGGAAGACGCAACCGTGGACGGACGACGCTGATTGGACGGTCGGGCGACGTAACGCGATCGAATCCAGACGTATTAGTGTTATCACAGAGGGCCCAGTGTCATTCTAAACACTGCATCAAGATATGGAGTTCTCTGAACGATTGTCCCAATTTGCCCTGAAGGGTTTGCCTCTTCAACAGGAACGACCGGATGGACAGCAATTGGTTATAACAGCTCATGCACTTGTTATACCTGTGGACAAAGGGGTGAAAGGTCATTTCACGTCCGACTGATTCAATTTTACAAATAATCCGCCTAAAACTCACCTTTCTTCTCTGGTGATGTCCACGCCGACTCCGGGGGGTGCGTTGATGTTGCTCTTTATCACAGAGGCGAAATTTTTCAAGATCAGTTTTAGGGAATTGCACCCCACCGTCATGTAGCTGAAACAGAAGAAAAAACAATTTTAGATTTTTTTTAAATGAGTAAAGGGTGCTTAATTTGGCTCCAAATTCGGTGCCACGAAGCGGTACCGTTCCCGAAGTCACTTCCTTTGTTTCCGAAAACACTAGCCTTAAGGAAATGCCCTACCCAATCATCACGTAGTCTATAGTTATACGAAATGGATGGACCTCCCGGACCCAATGATTCGAACGGTACCACTTCGTAATCACTGTTTTCCCCGAAAAATGGGCAGAAAAAACGAGTTTGTCTTTAAAAAATCCCGTAATTCTCAAATACCCAGCGGGCACAGCGTAGGCACACTTTCAAGTTCCGAGCGTTTGGGGGGGGGAGAGAGGGATTTCCTTCTCCAGGGAAGCGGAAAGAAACCTTCCCCCTCACTTGGAAGCAGACATTCTTGAGGACAAAACGTTCGAATTTTTGGTAAACAGTTCCACCCAGAACAACTATAATTATAGAAAAGTAACGAATCGAACTTTTTCCAATGTTGGGGCACCTGGTTGTCAGAAGAGGGGCGATGCCTACTTGATTTATTGTCCACTAACAGACCCTGTTATTTGCTCAGGTAATATCAGCCATTTCGAACAACGCAAAGCGCGTTATTAGTGGGCGAGCGTAAATATGCAATTTATTGTTAAAGACCATAAGGTGAATTTACTGTCCGAGACACAAGGGGGATAAAAAAAAATCCGGAAATGTCGATCGTCTCGTTACGACCTAAAGGAGCACCCCCACTGAACTCTGACACTCCACTCACATAATACACCACACTTTAACGAGATCCACAGTGAATGAGCCAAAGATAAAACACTAAAACCTCTACTTCCTTATGAAAATGCAATTTAGTGGTTAATTTTTATTAATAAACACCCTAAAAGATCGAATACTACTTTCAGTATCGACTATTTTACTGTTAAAATTAGCCCTAGAAGAGCTTCTGTACAAAAATCAGTTAACCTATACTAAATTACTGCCTCTTGTTGAAAACACTATCCTGTCTGATACACGCTAGCAAGTTCCTGCGAAATAAAAAGCTTGTAAAAAACACGGTAAACTGATTTTTGAACCACCCTAGGTATTGTCAGGGTGGCATTGTTTTACGACTGCTAAATACAGTGGGAAAATAGGGATGCGTAGTATAAATCTTTATTCATTTTCTAATTTACTGCTTTCACACTACTGTGAAGGACCCCCCCTCTCCGGCATCCTGCTGAAAGTGTGCAGTCCTTTCCAAACTTTGCTACAATAAAATCCTTTATGATCTTTACAGACCTTTCATTCACACTGCAACGAAAAGGAACCAAAATATATTTTGGAAATTGAATAAAAAAGTTTAGGATCTTAGTGACTTTTCTGTGTGTTTGTAAGGGAACTGAAATTCCTTGTATTCGGCATTGTTTACATACACAAGGGATCATAATTAATGACGGTTCCACTTAAGGAACGATTTCTCAAAATATAGAATAGAAAAATTGCTCATTTTGGGGGAGAATAACCGTGTCAGGGTGCAAGCCATTCTCCGTCTCGACATCTTAACACGGACTTCCAATAGAAATCTGGTGTCGAGTGAGAAAAAAAAAAAAAACTCCCCGGAAGGACGGACATAAAAATCAGAAAATGCCCGGAATGCAAGAGATGAAAAATTAACTTCTTCACCTGACAGGTAAAGGAGGAGTCAAGCACGCATGAAATCAGTTCAAACACCCGTACAACCTCTAGTGTATAAAAATGGCAAAGCGATCGTTGTTTCGCATCATCCGAGCAAAGATTTATGATGCCAAGTGTCAACCGTCTGGGATTAAAAAGTCGCGCCAAGTCCACATAACTCAAACGATGACATCTTAAAAACGGGGCGGGGGGGAGGAGGAGAAGGAGAAGGACCGGTCCCGTTGCCCTTATCAATCACGTGACCACCCGCCGAGCTCACCTGCGCGACACCTGGGACCTTCACCTGTCCGAGGGATGCGAGGAAGGAGAGGAGGAACCCGAGTATCGCCCAACGCTCCAACGATCCATACCATTGGCTCTCAATGGCGTTGTTTGGGTTAGGGACGGGGTAGGGAGTTAGCGAGACAATAAACAACGTCGCCCCTCGCGACAACTTCATTTGCCACGCTCAATACTACCCATTGCAAAGCGTACAATGGGTTACCTCCTACCAAACTTGCCCATTGTGTAAACGCACCCTGAGCGAAACATTGAATTATAACGCATGGCATAACGATGCTACGACGTGTCACTTTTTAAAATGAAAAAATAAACAAACGAAAACAAACAATACGTCTATGACGTTAGAATGTATAAATCGATAAACAAGTAAAAAATAAAAAAAAAACAATACTTACGCCTCGTACTTGCTCTGCAATAAATCATAAATGGGAGGTAGAAGGATCTGGCAAGCATCCAGGTTCCATACGGACCTAAAACGATACGAAACGCCATCTGTTGTTAATAATCCACGTCAATTAATCCACCTCGATTTAACGCTTGCACGTTTAATCGAGTGATGTATAAAAATACCAATCGATAACTCCATTCTGTGCCATCTAGCTTGAATTTGAATACGAAATGCAAACTCAAACTGTCGTGGGTTCGNTTGCTTTAAAAACTAATTAATTGATTTATTGCATGCTATATATTCTATACAAACCAATCTTAATTTCTCTGTTTATAGGTAAGCCAGATCTATAAAAAGTATCAGTCAGTATGGAGACACTATCAACGTAAGTCTATCATATGTACAAGATGTCCGAGAAGTCACTAAGTCACTGTGCTGTGGAAAAGGTTTGTTTTATTAAACATGGTATTGCAGTTTCTCCTATAGCATATCCCAGAAATGTCTGCCAAGGGGAAACCTTCTGGGTGGACTTAAATAGGGGTCATTTCCCATAAAAATGTTAAAAATGTAAAGAAATCCCAGAAAACATGTGACCAGCCTGTTTGCAAGCTTCGAACATACAACCAACTAGCAGTATTCGGTGGTTTCGTCCGCTCGGCCACTGGTGGGCAGCTAACATTTCCATCACTATATCTAACAGTAAGTACTGAAGATAATTTTATAACTTTGCTGTAACTAATTTGTTTTCTACGATAAACAGTAAATCAAATTGTAACAGTTGAGTTCCTTGTTTATCTCTAATATAATACATTAATTGAATTAGAGAGTATGAATATTTATAATGTAAAGCTCATTTTTAAACTATAATCGCAAGAAGATAGAGAACAGACTTAAAATGAAAAAAACATTTTGCATCACACCGTATTATGTGTTTCTCACGTTTCAGCATAATACACTCTTCTCAGTATCATTCTGAATATAATTTTAAATCTTAAAATTCTTTCTTTGAAACCTAATTACTTTTCTCAAGATAATATTTATGTTAATACATAAGAAAACAATCTTTCTAAGGATTAGACTAAAATATTTTAATGATAGAACTAATAAATTCAAGATGTGGCAATTTAAGAAACATTAAATTAATCTTGTAAAGCCATAATTAAATAATTTTTCATGTAAATAAGTGAATATTTACATTGTTGAAATCAAAATCTGGAAATCTTAGTAGAGAAGTAGGCTTATATCAGATCTATTTTAAAAATCTAACGATAGATCAGAACAATTATCTATGAGAATATCTGAAATTTATGAAAAAAACAAAGATCCTGTAAAGGTTTTCTTTATAATTATGGCTCATCAGATCATAAAAGTCAAAAATATTCGATTAGGGTTTCAGATTTCTACTTTATTGTTCTACATACTTTAACTTGAAAACAAAAGAATAATTACATAAATAATATTTATATTAAATCTATTTAGTCATTCTAGTCAAGATCGGATGATGAGACCCGACAGATCATAAACATTAATCGGACAAGTATTTAATTTTTTTAAAACGAGTAAAGCTGATTCTACGCTTAGTATTTGCCAAATATAGAGCAGTTCCGATGACTTACTCGTGACTAATATTGTGTATTCGTTATTTCACTTGTTAGTATATAGAGCCGAATAGGCAACTATTCGGCTCCAACTAAAAACGGAATTATGGATCTGGACTGAGGGCATAAGAATTTCCGGGTCGAGCAGAATTACACAATAGCAATCTATATATAGGAAGAAAAGTTCAAAAATTTATAAAAATACCTCTTGATTAACGTAGAAATGTACTTAACAACATTAAAATTAATTTTAGTATACAAAACACCTGATCAAACACTAAAACAATAATACAATCCCCTTTCTAGGAACACAACTGCTTGAACTGGTGTGGAGAATGACCAACTTGATCCCCTCTGGAAGGCTCAAAAGTACTGTGTAATGTTTTTTACATTACACAGGAGTTTGAGCCTTCCAGAATCTTGAAAGTTTAGTGTTTTGCATTGTAATATGGCTGCGCAACTGCACCACTTACCCTATTCTTCTTACAACACTAATTAGGTGTGGAGTCAGAAGCAATTTTCGATTGGAATCACTAAAATGTGCAAACTTCTGTCCAGAATTTTAGTAATGGAAACAGACCCGAGCGTATTGCATAGTCCCATTTATGTTTCTCTAGGCATTCATACTCCATGCGCTTACACTTCTCCCATTGTTTTTGAAATGATGCCGTACCTGCAGTATAAAGTTTTAGGTGATGGTGGAGCCACTACACAATAAACTCTCCAACATTGGAAGATTCACTGTGCCAAAGTCACTGTGGATAAATTTCCCATCTCCCAAAACTTCATTCAAAGGACCAAACACGTGATCATCGCACGGTGACATNACATTCAATATATCTACAATTATGGACTGGTTATTCATTTGGACTGCGGACTCCAATGCTATCTAGAAAAATTAGTGTACGATTTAGCATTTTAAAATCATCGATAAGTATTAAATCTTATATTTCTTAAATTACTTTCATATCTTTAATGTTCCACTGCGCTAAGATTATCTGGAGATTTTTATGTCGATGGGACATGACTGCTATCATGGGCTGGTGACCGCGGATTATGCAAGACATGGCTTCTGCCTCGGACATCTCCGGCTGATTGGATCCTCCGAGCCTCAGTGTGTCTTGCAGGTGTCTCTGGAGAGAGATAATACAAACTTTAGAGTATGCAGTCATTTATGAGTTTCCTGCTTGTTTCAGAGTTACTTACGGGTAAAAACTCTTCTAAATCTAAACCAAAAGGATGTTCTCGTTGGTCTGGTACAAAATCTAAGTAGTTGATTTCTGTCCTCTGCTGTAATTCTGGGAAGACTATGGCTTGTTTAGGATGTACATCCTTCTCGGCCGGTATGATCGGCACCGGCCTCACCACTGAGACAGCCGAGGTCTCTGTGCAGGAATTGTACCGCAGCATCACGCTCTTCTCCAAGGGCTTAAGTAGCGATGTGTTAGAAGATGAAGGGAGACTGGGCCTCCGGAACGGATCCGCCGGTCTGGCGTAAGTGATGCCAAGCGCGGAGACGGTGGACGGCGTGGGAAACGTCTTTCTCTCGGAGGACGTTGTCACTATTTCCACTGGAGGAAGGAATGGAGACTGGCTGCATTCTAATCTTCTGAATGTTTTCGCTTTAGAATTTGCATTTTTTAGTGGGTCTAATGAAATTAAAATACAAGTTTTGATAAAGAAAAAACATTTACATCTAGTTTTTAAGATACTTTAACATAAATATTCACTATAAATAAAAAGTAAATTAAGAAATTTAAGAACAAAATCTTTGTTTTATAAGTCTTACAATGCTGTATTGTGCATTATATAGCATGTTTGGTTGGTTAAATCATGCAATATAAGTGATATTCGGTGTGCGTGAACACACAATTTTCTATTATCTTTACATTTCTGTTTCATCACACAACAATCGAGTATCACTCATAAGTGTTACTTTAGACTTCAGGCAAACCTTTGAGCATTCATTTAAAATAAATAAAAATGGAAAAAAATAAAAATGAAAAGAAGCTAGCATGCATACCGTCGAGCGGTGCCGGAAAGGGATCCGACTTGGGAGGCGTGCGACACACTGCAACAGTAGCAAAATAAGAACTTTTTTTTTTTTTAATAAAAATGACAAGCATAAACAATTTCCTACTAATTAAAGTAAACTTCTTCAGTATACATGCACCCTTTTATGTCATCGCCAATCGTCTTTTTTGATCCTTAAGTCTAGTTTGTGTGATACAACTACTGCTGACATTTACGACACAAAACACAGACAAGGTTTGACGTTTACAAGGCGATCTGGAACGTGACTTGCGAGGTGTTCCGAGCACAGCAAGAGCATTTTGTCTCTTCGGAGAGCGGCAATAATGCAACTTAACCCGATTTCAATACCTTCACCAACTGGTTCGGCAATGCAAGGTGCAAAGCCATGCTCTTTCAGGTTTCAAGTGACAAAATGTCAGCGGTAGTCATAACAATGCATTTCATTCTTAAATTGTCAAGTTTTATTTTCAATTAATTGGTAAAACTTTTTATAAAAGTACACATATATTCAAAGAAGTTTGCAACCAAATTTTTTATATGTATACAGGGTGTCCCATAAGTCTGGAACAATAGGTGTTATGTAATTGGGTCTCTAGGTCTTTTCTCTTTATCACAATGCACCCATCCACACCAGCCATGTCACCAGCAACAATTGCTGGTGACATTCCTTCAGTTCGGTACAGTAGCTACTGTACCAAACTAACGGAAAAAGCAACCAAATTTCTGAGCACCTTTCCCGCAACATTCTTCAAAAGAGAATTTGAAGACGTTATCTAACACTGGAGATAGTGTGTAGAGCAAAACAGTTCATACATTGAAAAATGAATGTAAAACTGTTAAATTTTTAATCCATTTCTCCATCCACGAGAGGAGTCCGAGGACTTATCAACCCAACTACATACATCAATATTTGTTGTTTCACAGGTGAAGCATGATGCCAAGAAAGAAGAAATGAATTCAAGTTATTTTAATGGTGGGGGACCTATAATCAATGAGGAGTTGTCAAAGACTAACCATTCGGATTGCCCCAATCATACACAGCATTTAAACTCGGTCGATTCATCATTGATTTCAAGTCCCCAACATTAAAACATTTGAATTTGTTTCTTCTTTCTCACCTCCATGCTTTACCCACGAAAGAATACAAAGATCGACATAACTCCAGTGATTTCAGACTTACAAAACATCCTGTTTATACATAAAGTAGGGTGTGTTACACCCTTTTTAAATCTAAATGTAAGATACTCTATATTTACATTCTCTTTTTGAATGGAAAATTGCATTGTAATCTTTCTGATTGTTGATATCGGCAAAAGACGTCGTATCATCCATCAGATCATCTATTGCCATCTCCAGGTCGTCTCCTATCTTCATTTGAATGTTTCTAAAATATACATTGTGTATTAATTAAGCATACCCACGATAAACACGAAACTTGAAACATAAACAGTACATACCCGGTAGATTTATCTTTCAATGGCTCTTTCTCGAAACTCTTCCTCGGATTTCTGAAATATAGGAAATTATTAATCATCTCTTTGGGTAGAAATGGCTCATTTATAACTATGTCAATGTATCAGCTTGCAAAATCAAGACATTTAAGCCTGTGACTGTTACTTACCCAACCGAATACGGAGGCTCGGCTACGTATTTTATGTTAGACTGACTACACGTGGCGGCAAATGGTTGCACCCTCTTCAGATCGACGACGTATACAGAGACGTGAATGGAATTAAACGTGCCGGCAATCTAAGAAAGCATTATATAATTCAGCTTATGGCTCACTTTGCAAAATTATATATTAAGAAGACGTACCAACTGATTTTGAGATATCGTTATATCTGCGACTTTTCCCCACCCCATCACCAATGTGTCGAACGTCCTGTTTGGTTCCCAACCGTACACTTTTAGAAGATCGTGAGCACCGCTGAAGAGACATTCACCGTCGGGATGAAAGTATATACATCTAGAAATTTGAAGAAAATATGCTTAAAACATTCAAGTAATTCTATAACTTCTCTCACATCAATAAGCTACCGCGTTAAAGATAATTAAATATAAAATGATGTTAAACAACATCATCATTTATAATAGCCAGCGCGACTTACCTGACGGGTCCTGAGTCACCGTCTGTCGAAGATACCATTTGGAAACTCTCCAAGTCCCAAAATTTCACAGTCCTAAAATTAAAATAATTATTAACATCTCAGCAAGTATTTTACTATACACCAAAAGGTGAATGTAGGACCGGTTACCTGTCCGCACTACCCGTAGCTAGTAGAAACTCATTTGGATGAAACTCTACGTCAGTTACTGCATTTGAATGGCCCTGAAACTCTGTTAGAACCTTACCCGCGGGAAGATCCCATAGCTAGAAAGTCAAGTAGTTGGTCGTCAAGGCACCGCAAAGTCATTGTGTGGTAGAGAGTATACAACCTGAAATTTACCTTTATCATGCCATCGTCTCCTCCCGACGCGATCCACCGGCCATCCGGACTAAACTGGAGGGAGTTTACGGATTTACAGTGACCCTGAAAGAAAGAGAATTGGAAAATAATCAACAAGGTCTTCTCCAATGTCACTCGACGCTAGGTGAAACTAGTTTCTCTACGTGTGGGTAACGGAACGAGGTAGCCTCGAAAGTAGAAAAATGTAGGTCGTGCACTAACCTACTTATCTAATTTATACGTATTACTTTAAAACAACAGATGTGTGTCTTATATGAAGGAATGCGGTTATAAAATTAGTTACAAATATCACGAGCGGCTCACCTTGTAGTGATTAATGCAACCTTTCTTCCTCACGTCCCACATCTGGAAAATAAATTCTTTCGTAAATTATTTTAGCAAGAAATAAATTTATTATTTACCGTTTCAGAGACTGCGTCTTTCCGGATAACCAATTAATGACGGTCAGATTGCGTGAAGCGAGAAGATGCGGCCGTTCTAATTACACCGCGAAAGGATATTTGTTATGCTCAAGGATGCCAATTTTGTACTACGAATAGACAATTTGTAGACTGGTTAATTGTTTAAGGTATGTGTGGTATTCATGTTTACATTAATATTAATGAAAAACTGTGATAAGCAACGCTTAAGGACACAGCAAATGTGTCCTTAAGTGTTGACGAGTCCCGTGAGAATTGCCGAGGACACAACTGTTGATGAGCCTGTTCGTATTGCTTGCCGAGCCTGTATGTGTTACTCAGAGGTAAGATTTACTGGGCCTGTGTGTTACAGAGTCCATAAGGTTTGCCTAAGCATAACAATCCTTACATCAAATCGATTTCTCCTCACTCTACAAATTTTTTAATTAGTATCATCAATTTACATAAGCACTTCCTCTAAACACAGAATAATTGAACTGTGATTACAAAAAATAGAAACCTGTTATTGTCTGTTTATTTACAGAACTTCCTTTTCCTTGTACGTTGCTTGCAGGCGTTCGGTTGTCAATGCAGTAATTTCTGTACGCCATTTCTTATCGGATAAAAAAAGAAACAAATCTCATCCGACAAGAATCAATTTATGCATTCTCTCGTGTGCTATTTAAAAGTTATATTTTTTACTGGGAATTTTCTATGTATCTAATAACCCACTTACGCCGTAACGACGGCAAACACACCGGAAAAATAAAAAGTGAAAAATTGATTTACATGTCCGAAAGCATTTTAATTTGGAACACGAATAATGCATTGGGCACAATGTCGAAATTAAAAATGAATACCTTGATGTTGGTGTCGGAGGAACCCGATGCAAGAAAATCACCATAGGGATGAAAGTCAAGGCACTTGATACCTCCCTTGTGACCCGATAACGTTCGGACAACTGAGGATAACAGGGAAAACAACAATTACTCATCGATGCCATAAGATGTACAGTTCTTACAGGCACAACCTTACTTTTGGCAGCTTCCAGGTCCCATATCTTTAACGTTCCGGATGCGGATCCGGCACACACCAAGTCTTCCAACTGGCCGAATTTGACACATTCTACGGACGTCGTGTGACCGGTCAAGCTCTGTAAAAGATTAATTTATTGATAAATTTTCGGTTCGGCTGGAATTACGGCAGATTTTTAAGTCCAGTTAAGGTTCCGGGAACGGATAAATTTATCCAATTCGAGGTATCACTTCCGTAAATAGTGAAACCTCTACGTATCAACAAGATAGAAAATCAATAGTGGATGTGTCATTGACCCTGAGCGAAGTGGGAAAGAAAGATCAATACGAGCACTTTTCTGGGAATACGTACGAGAATCTCAAATAAAAATGAGTAATTTCCCTTCTAACGTATTCATATCTCGCGATTTAAAAAAGCTAAGCATATAATTATGAAGTCAAGAACCTCGCGAGATACCTAGACAAATTTTTTTCTTCTTTACGCAAAATGCCAGTGCAGTTACCTCGCCGGATCTCTATAATTAAGCACACCGCGAAGGGTACAAGTTACGTAACGCTCGAAATTTTAAAAATTAAAGTCTCGCACGCGAAGGCACCCTGTTTTAATTAAAAGGAACGCGCCAGAACGTAGGCACCTGAAAGTGGCGCTCGTTCCCATTTTCGGAAAGCTCGGCGGGGAGGCATCCCAAACGGGGTTACCTTTCGGACAATTTACGTATAGGGGAAACACCCAGACTGATAACCCCGTTTCTTCGGATATCCACTCGACTCCACCTCCGAAAAAAGGGGCACCTTCCCAAGTAATTACGATATAATGTGTCAACGACACTCTCCTAAACTACTTCCGGTCGGGGTCAACGCACTTTCTCCTATCCTCTAGAGGAAATGACGTTTGGTTAACGATCGTGTCATTAGTATTCTCAACACTTTCTTCAGCAACACGTGTAGGTGCGATCACGTGACGCGCCGACAGACGTCAAAATTCCGAAACAACCCGCTAAAAGAAGAAAAAAAAAGACCGACACTCACCATTATGCAATTGGGTTTGCCGACGGCCCATAGATTGACCTTGCGATCTTCTCCACCCGTGACCATAACTCTCCCCGACTTTCTTCCCATATCTAGGCACGTGACGTTCGAAGAATGGGCTTGAAACTCCTCTAGAAAGGACACAAAAAAGAAACGACGTCAGGACACAATTCTTGCATTCTTGGGTTCTCTAAATGCGCGCGCTCTTATGCATATATATATATAAATATACCCCATCGCACTGAATAGGTACACTCCTTCCAATTCTTCTTCAGCGATCTCCGTTTGAGACCGAAGTGAAGGCTTTGCAGGCTCCTCATCGGCTTCGGACAGACAAGCTGTGTGATAGGGCATCGAATATCGCGCCGCCTATCGATCGAAGCGGCTAAAGCACGAGGGAAATTCCACTCCCGTTTTTAGCGAATTCAAATCCCGTTTCGTGGGATAACGCTTCCACTAAAGGCGGTTTCACTAGTGTGTTGCAACTGTAGGCGTAACACTACACCCTATAGGCTATAAACGAGTTACTTGTGTCGAATCACGTGTGGTTACACTTCTAAATTTATTATCCACCCCCATTTTTTTCGTATTTTCAAACATGGTTTTGAAACTTTTGACCTTCCCACGTCGTCACGCGAGTATTTAATAAAACGCAAACACTATAAATTACTCATCAAGCGTGTACACAACCCGTTCGCTTCAAAATGTATACACGAATTACCCCTTTCTCACGTGGTAATTTGTATTGTAGAGTATAGATCCAGGTCTTAACAGCATGGGTTACGGATAAATAATCATTAATACGGCGTGCAACACACAAAGTACAAGCGTAACTCCCCACAACATGTTGTTTTAATGGAGTAAATTACACACCAATCGCTGAAGTGACAGTGCGGACACAAAAGGTGCAAATTACTAGTGTTGAGGGAGGGCCAGCTTAACACAAGCTCGATTGTAAGCATAAATCTCCCCCCTAGACACCTGGTAACTTGTGTTTAGAGGGAAATTTACACACGTAAAAGACATGTGATAACTTGGTTGCGTGTAGTTACGGATCGGACTAAACACCGATTACTCATCCAACACGTAACGTACACTGCGTTTAGGTGTTAAGTTACGGATAAATTATTCGTCCGGGGCGTAACACGACACCGAGGTAAGGGTATTAAGAGAAGTTCCTCTCCGCACGTCTTTCTTTCGGCAGCGGGCTATATATATTAATAACTCGACTGGCGCGTAACGGAACACTTTCACTTAGGCGTAACACCCCCTCGGGCACGTGTTTGTGTTGAGAGTGGGTCAACCTTGGGATTCTTTATTCGGTGTTGTTAACAGATAACGTCGACAATTGTGTCATTATTTGGGGGGTTTGGATTCTTTCCAAGACAAAGAGATGTCCTTGTTGACAAAGACTAGAAAGGATGTGTACACAGAACAGTACCTGTATGCTTCACCTGTTTGTACAGAACATTTTTTTAAATACATTTTTCTTCCCCTTCTGTCTGCCATGAATGTACAAGGCCCGCTAATAGAATTTTCTATCCAAAGAAGCATCAATACGAAACTATTTTTAACGTTCCGCACTGCTTTAATAGAAATCATTGCATAAATTTGCATGCATGGATGAGAAGAACTGATTCAAAATGTGGGATATTTCGTGCGCTGACTTTAAAAACTTTTAAACACCATGAAGATGCAAGAATCGCAAACCTGCGGCGAATTAATTTGCCTTCGAATCAATTCGAACGTTGCAAAATTCATGAATTGTTACCCTTTGCAGTTGACTTTCGTGTGCCCGACTCTTAAGATGCACCACCCGGATTCAAGTTGTATCAGTTACATAAATAGGGTGGCACAAAAGTCAGTTATTAACCCTTCTTTCATCTCCACTTGTGGAAATTAATCACAGACCAACTTCAGTAATTATAAATGTTTTTGAGAAAAATGCTAACCTTTACAACGGTTGATTGACTTTTGGCCACCTTAAATAATCATCAAAACAAACTACACATAGTTACGAGTCATTAAATTAACCATCATCATTATCAAAACAATTCGTAAGCAAAATTTCATCATTATTAAAAGAAAAATATGATAAATGTATGCAATGCTATCACCTTGCACTGTACTCTATCAGAATATGAGGCTGCAAGCGGGACGGAGTGCCTGCCGAATGACAATGCAATGACTTGTGCTGGACTTTAAACTGGCTAAAAAGCACAGACAGGAAGTAACGGACCATCCTGTGCATAGTCCGGATTTATCACCTTCTGATTCTTACCCTGTTGGACCTCTCAAAAAACATCTCAATGACCTTAAGTTCTTCATCCGAGAAGTGTAAGATGAGGACTTTTTTGCAGTCATCTCTCACCGGAAAAAGTGTCTAGAGAAGATTTTCAAATGGCTAATTTAATTTTTTTAAGTAATTTTGTATCTTACTTTTGGGGCAAGTCCCATAATATAATATTCAAAGTTGGATTTTTAAGACAAAAAAATACAATAAAAAAAAGCCAAATGCACTAAACTAGTGGCGTTATTAAATTATTCTCTCTACATTAAACAGCAAATTTAACACTAAAATCAGGAAACAAATTGAGAACAGATAACCGAAATGACGCCAGCAAAAAGTTTAAATCAAAACAAAAAACCTGCAGTATCACTTCAGGAAAACTGTCTGTAATGCAAATTTAAAACAAAAATAATAAATTTACTGTTACACTTTGAAAAAAAACTACTAAACCTGTCATTATACCCTTTAAAGCAAGCATTAAATCCTCTGCTTGCACTCTAAAGCAAATACTAAACCCACTGCATGCCCTTTAAAGCAAACATTAAATCCTCTGCTTGCCCTATAAAGCAAGCACATTAAACCCACTGTCATCCCCTTTAAGGAACATATTAAACCCATTGTTATGCTGTATACACACTCAACATACTGGCATTCCTGTAATGGATATGTAAAGGAAGGAATTAATTATAAAAACAGAGCAGATAATAAAAAAAAATTCTATTGAATATTCAAATGAGACAAGCGGCAGACATTAAGTTAAACCGAAAATTAAAAAAAAAAAAAAATTGAATGAGAAATTAAATACATTGATCAATTCGCAGTAGCGCAACACTCATTACTCACCGTAACTCATTCCAGAACACCGAGGAGATTGATTTACATTATGTCGTCGTTACGCCAGTTATTAAATAACACTAGCATACAATCTAAGTCAAAAATTGTATTAAAAAAAACACTCGATCTATATTTCGAGCATAGGTCGACAATTATCATTAATTATACTAAAGCTGTAATGAAGTAAACTGCAATTTTCCGGTTACGAAATTGTCGACGAGGATAATCCGGTTACTTAACTTTAAAAGTATGAACTTCTGGTAACCTTTCTTTGTTTATCCTGTGTGTATCAACCCACCAGAACAAGTGATCCAATGAACCATATTAAATGAGTCACTACAGAATTTGCTTGGCTAGAAAAAAAAAACAAAATTCATGATCCAGCAAACATACACAGCAAGATACTGCCACATGTGTTTTCCTCCTCACTCTTTACATCATTAAATTTACATTCTTGCAATTGGTTTCCTAATGACTGCGATATCAGTTCACGCAATTAGCAAGTATTTTAGCTCGTAATTTATAAAATCTAACTATCCTCAATCTCTGCGCGTCACTTCTCCTCCGGAATTTCGGTGTTTTACATTTTTACCGAGAAACATTAAAATTTAATCCATTAACTATAACCGGACCCGATAATTGTTTCTCTACCTCGACTTTTTGAAATTTTATGCCGTAACAAGGGCGTGTCACTTTAACTGGAAGACACCGAACTTTGCCGTATAAAAACAGACAGAATTCTTCAATTGCAAGCGTTCTTTGCGCAGAGTCGACATCTGTGTAAAGTTCTTATGTGTTTCGACGAAACGACACTCGACGGGATCAATATCCCGGCCAAACGATCAATCTCTATCAATGTACGATTCTACAATTCTAAATTAATCGAGAGTCTGCCGCCATTAAATATTTATGAAGTGCAATCGAATGGCTATTTTCACTTTCGTGTACTTACGATGCATATAACTCGTTCGGATAATAAGTAATGACACTGTTCAAGCTGTTATGACAGACTTAAAACATAATAGAATTACCGCTTGATACTTATATCAAAATATTCAATAATTAATTGAAGCCGTTAATTTCAAAAAAGAGAAAGACAGTATCATAAAGGGGAAAGATAAATCCTCCATTGTCTTTATCAATGTACAAGAGATGTTAAGCTTCTGAACAGTTAAATCTGTTAACTGTCATGAGAAAATAGTACTGTTAACCTATAGCAAAAGACGAAAGCTGTTAACTGGCTTTTGCTGCTAGTTAAAAATCTCCTTCTACAGCTTAATCTGAAAAAACACATCAAATTTGCTAACTAGTGGCATATTGTTATTAAACTGTAGCAAAACACCCCCCTATAACACTGTTGATAATTCCATTTTATATGAATTCCATGTTGTACGAGCCACTTAGATTTTACAAATATGTGAGCCATTCACAGCCCGGCACATGTATTTGTAAAATCTAAGTGACTCGTACAACATGAAATTCATATAAAATGGAATAATCAACAGTGTTATAGGGGGTCGACTGAATACAGAATTGTTTCTGTTAACTAGCAACAGAAAAATGTGCATCTTACTACAGGTTGACAACAATCTCCTGCCACATATTAATAACTACAGTTTGATGAAGCTATTAACTTGCAGTTCAGAAGATTGTAGTGAGTCTTTATCAAAACACTGCCAACTGTTGAAGCCGAAAACATCCTGAAACTGTATATAATGCTGCTATAACTTATCTTATCAAAGCCGTCGTTAATTAGAAACACACACCGACACAAACAAGTGTGAAAATGCTATGTTGTGATGAGAACAAATAAATCATAACACTATTCTTCAGGAAAGAATAATTTAAAACTTTCTTATGAGTGATCCTGTACACCAAACAATAAAAACTACATCAATATGTTATAAAAGTGGAGTAATAGAAACATTACTGGAAAAAAAATTAATCAAATCATACAGAAATTCAAATACTCATTCATCTTTCCGGCATAAATTTCTAAAACACTAGATACTTATCAAAGAATTATCTGATTTTAATTTAACGATTCGCATTTTTTGCTTTCGGAAGGGCAATAAACCTCGGAAAAACCGTCGTCCAGACGTCACGGAAACCTTTAAAACTATCCGTTCCCGATTTCAAATTATTTGCATAGATCGCATCGCGGCAACGTTACGAGCGAAATCAGCGTCGGATGTTTAACGTCAGCGGCGCCCGTTCTAAATTATTGATTTTCGCCACTAACTAGGACATAATGATAATATTCTTCACGACATGCCTATTTAGTTGATTCACAGTGTATAAATTTCGCTCGATTTAACTTCCGCAACTTTAAAAATATGAAATTTTTTAAAAATTAGTAAAGTTTACTCTGTGTATAATGTGCCGGTGGTATTCGAAATAACTGTTTTGCTGTTTGTTTACTGCAATGTGGTGCTGTAAACTTCTGTTGAATAATTGACAGCCAACATAATCAAGCAATTGTCTTCATTTTAAATACCAACAGAATCTAACCACAGATTTTTGTGGCGTAAAGCTGCGAAATTGCGACAGTTAAATAATCATCAATAACCGTTCAATAGATTTTGACCTGTGTTAAACTTCCTATAGGTCTTAATGCATCGTACTATACTAATGTGGCTTTTTTAACCTAATCATTGTGCATTTGGCTTGCGTAAAAGTTCTCATACATAATTACTACAAAAATATGCGAAAACTCTTTGTGTCGTGCAATTTGCTGTGTCGAAAAGAATTTAAATCCACATTTTTCTTATTTGTCTTGCGGATATTAATAATCTGTCGGTACACACTGGACGATAATCATCGTTATCTATACTCTGATATATCATCACTGCACGAATCGCGTCAATAAGTAGGTAGGATACGTACAGTTTTATGTAAAAGATAAGCAAGAAACGTACACTTATCTCTCTGTAAACAATGCACGGATTTATTGTGTAGTAATTGCATGCGTTACGAAGGATTTTAAGCACTTATCAAGATGTGCTCTACTATAGAACACTAGCAGCTTGTCCACTTCTTTTTAGGAAGTAGTTAAAAAATCTACACTAACAATAAAATCTGTTATTTGGCATATCTGTTACTCCCATTTCTTGTGTTATGTACAAATACAGCTCTTGTACTTATTACCGAAGTATACTACATTCAAATAATGGATGTAACGGCACTCAAAAAAGTCGTTAGCCAAACGCCGGGTCATCCCGCCTTGGTTTTACCCATTGCGGACAGATCGGATTGCTCGGCACACACGAGGAATAGCAAAACAACATTACTACCCAATTTGGTATGCATTGTAGGAGTTAGGAAGCAGTTTGAACTCGATTCACCACACCATAGACTAACAAAGCAGTGTTTATGTATGTTATGTGACATAATCAGGTGTGAATTTCCGCATTTTTATCACAAGGAGAGAACGGACAGCTTTTTTCCATTCGCAACAACTCTGCACGTCACTCACGCATCCAAAACAGCAGAGAATTAACCTCGAATACAGAATTTTCAAAGGGTCGGGGCTGCCGAAACCTTTTAAAACGCCACCGTTCCATTTCTCGTACTAAATTCTATACAGAAAACTCAAATTTGGGTGTTACGGCGCGCGTAAAAGCACAAATTTGCAGTTTATAAACAAGATTTATGCGGGCCTCGCTTCGTTTTATGCACATAAACCTGATTAAATACAAAAAAAAAAAAAAAGGATAGAACACCGCTTACAAACACCAAAACAAGCCAACCTGATTAGAAATTTGGTAATTTTGTTCCCAAGTTTTGCCCAAAAAAACCTATTAAATTACAAAAATAGGGCCAAAGTCTATTTCATAATTTGTCAACCTTAATTATTAAGGTAATTTAATCAAGTAGAGAGATAAATTAAGTTACAAAACAGGGGGTTACAACACCAAACAACCTTGTTTTGCTCATACCCAAAATGGAATAAGGAAAAACAAGCAAATATTTCATTAAATACACTAAAATTGACAACTTTACGGGTGAATTTTACGTCATTTCTCACAGTTTTAACGTCAGACAACAGACAGACAAACAGACAGACAAACTTACGTAGCTTCCATCCTCGCTTAATACTCGACATATTTAATAGGTCAAACGTGTTGGGCAGGTCAAGCTTCTTTATCTACACCTGAAATGTCTGTCCTGGACGCTGTACAGGTGCTTCGTACACTTTGCTTCATTAACAATCTTCTTAAACACAATCTTCATTGTTGAAACTTACATAAATACACGAAGATTACGACGAAACAACAACGTGAATGAAAACAACAAACTTCCATCCCATCGACCAATGACGTGTAAGTTGACTCGGCCGGTTCGTTTAACTGTAACGACCCCAGTTAGTGGTCGATTTAAATTTTTAAATGTCTTCCTCGAGCTGCTGGAAGATGGCGCTGCTCGGCTTCTACCTTTTCGCCGTATAATAACTTCCACTCGATTGGTTGATCGGGTAGCGTGTTTTTAAATCTGACCAATCGCAGGGCGTCATAACTATATGCAAATAATAAACGCAGAAATTATTGTTTTTCTTTGCTTAATTTATTTAAAAAATTTTTATAGCATAAATATCCTGANTCGGCCGGTTCGTTTAACTGTAACGACCCCAGTTAGTGGTCGATTTAAATTTTTAAATGTCTTCCTCGAGCTGCTGGAAGATGGCGCTGCTCGGCTTCTACCTTTTCGCCGTATAATAACTTCCACTCGATTGGTTGATCGGGTAGCGTGTTTTTAAATCCGACCAATCGCAGGGCGTCACAGTCGTATGCAAATAATAAACGCCGAAATTGTTGTTTTTATCTGATTAATTTATTTAAAAAATATTCATAGTCTTTCCGTTTAAAGTTTAAAGATTTTGGTTATTTTTTAAATAATATTTTTCGTTAAAAAAAAAGAAAATGATAACACGTGCTGCCATCTATTATCGAGATTAAGAACCGTATTATTTTATTCGCCTATTCTGTTACACTCGAACCTCCGATAACGGCCACCTGTAAACGGCGGAAAATTTTTAAACGACGTTTCTTTTTGAAACTGATACAAAACAATAATGGCTACCTCCGAACAACTGACGTTTTCTTATTTTTTTCGTCAAAGTGTCCGTTGTTTAGAGGTTTAAAATAATTATATTCACTTCAATATGATCCTAACATCAGCAACAAACATAAAATGACTTCCATAAATATCAACCTCCGAATAACGGCCACTATTTAAATCTGTNAACAACTGACGTTTTCTTATTTTTTTCGTCAAAGTGTCCGTTGTTTAGAGGTTTAAAATAATTATATTCACTTCAATATGATCCTAACATCAGCAACAAACATAAAATGACTTCCATAAATATCAACCTCCGAATAACGGCCACTATTTAAATCTGTCAAATTGTCCGTTGTTTACAGGTTTTACAAATATATAACTTCTATAGTTATATCCAATACGACTTTTAAAATGAATATAATGGCCACTTTTTGTGTTTTTTCAAAGTGTCCGTTGTTAACAGGTTTAACTAATATACACATCTTATAAAGGTAAATGTTTTCACTTTAATTTGACTTGAAATGAATACAAAATAATTACCAAATAACCAACTTCCGAACAGCGTCCACGTTTTATATTGTCCGTTTTAAGAGGTTTTACAAGTATAGATAACTTCTAAACATTGTTATTATATCCACTTCAACTCTACAAATGAATACAGAATAATGGCTCCCTCTTTTTCGCTTTTTATCTCTCCTCAAATACATTCAAATAATGGATGTAACGGCACTCAAAAAAGTCGTTAGCCAAACGCCGGGTCATCCCGCCTTGGTTTTACCCATTGCGGACAGATCGGANGTCCACGTTTTATATTGTCCGTTTTAAGAGGTTTTACAAGTATAGATAACTTCTAAACATTGTTGTTATATCCACTTCAACTCTACAAATGAATACAGAATAATGGCTCCCTCTTTTTCGCTTTTTATCTCTCCTCAAAGTGTCCGTTGTTTACAGGTTTAACTAATATACATATGTTCTAAAGGTAAGTACAGTACGTTTACTTTAATTCCACTTCAACTTTTGAAATTTGTTTCCAAATAATTCCACTTCCGAACGACGACCATTTTCTTTTTATATTCCTGCAAACTGTCCGTTGTTTAGAGGTTTTACTTGTATGCATAACTCCTAAACTTCTATCCACTTCAATATTACTTCCACTTTCGTAATGACTGCGGAATAATGTCTCCCTCCGTACAACGACCGCTTTTATGTACCCGCCGGAGTGTCCGTCGTTTACAGGTTTAACCGGCGTGGCTTACAAACTTGATTATATTCGCTTTAATGTATATTTTTCTCACCCCGAATCAAGACCGAAGCTTTCAACCGAGCGTATTCGTGATAGCGTGATGAAATGGTGAACAGTCAAAATAGGTTGAATAATTGATTTTTTGGACAGGTGCTTTACTTAACTGTCTTCCAGGGAGGGATACAACTGTCCTCTTTTATGATTAATTATTAATTCTCTCTTGTCAATGTAACGAGCAATAAATCCTTTTCTCTGTCTCTCTCTCTACAAATTTCATTTTTCAATTTTTCCATTACTTTCTCCAGTATTTCTTTGGGGGGAGGTGAACCCTACCCCCAAAAAAGTGACAGTGTGACGTTTCTTTCTTTTATGCTCTGGAACAATGAATAACTCGAATACAATAATAGAAAGAGGTAAAGCTATGATGAATAAAAGGTTTAACAATGGCGAATATGTGTTGGGTTAATGTGTGTCATCACGTGTGTAATTCTAGGCACAAATTTAACGGGTTATTATCAATTAGGGGATGCTTTCTGGAGAAATTTAGTGCAAGAATATCTTTCTGGTGTAAGGATTACCGGCGTAAAGCAGGTGATTGGAAGGTATCGATCAGTTTCTTGGTGTTCTTCGAGCAGTGCCAGATTTATTCCTCCCCCTTTTTAATAACAAACCCGTTATAGTTTCTGCCAGGCTCACAAATGGGCAAGAATGAGACCACTCCGAAAAATTCCTGATTGTCCTCCACCTTAACTGTTCGTCCATACGTGAGACACCTGCCTATGGGCTCAGGGTCTCGGGGGCCTCGATATTAGAGTAAATAAAGCAATTTTATAATGTAAAATTATGTAGAGAGCCCTCAGTCTTCTGTGTGTAGGGGTCGGATGGTCTTGATCCACCAGTGTGTTCGAGTGTCAGAAAATTTAACGCTAGTATATTATACTAAAAGACGTCAGCCTACTGCTCTGGGGTACCCCATAGCAGTAGGCTGACGTAATATACTAGCGTACCCCCAGACAGTAGGCTGACACCCCACGAATTCTGGAGGGTTGGTTTGTCCTCTGGTGCATAGTGTCGAGTTATGTAAGTAGCAACACAAATGAGTTGGGAGTGTCAAGTGTCAAGTACAGTAGAACCTCTCTAATCCGTCACCTTTGGGACTGGGGGTATGGTCGGAACGCAAAAAAGTAAAATAAACAATCTTCCCCTTTGTCCAGTCTTTGTAGCACTGCTAATTTTTCATTTAATGAATGAGTAAAGTGTTTACGTTTCACTCCTGACATGTTGAAAACACACACAAAACTGTACATGTACACACAATGTAAACATTGTGTCAACATGTCAGGAGTGACTATATACTATAACGTCATAACTTCAACATATACTATGACGAACACAGAAAAACGCCACGGATGGGGAGTCACCGACGAGTCGAGACAAGTTTCTCGACTCCGACCACGGTCGGATTAACCAGAGTGACGGACTAGCTGAAAGCGGACTAGAGGGGTTCTACTGTACTGTACTTTTTGTTCAACGAATGGTGTCACTGAATAATTTGGTAGCACGTGATATTCTGACGACACAGTACGTGTTGCTACTCACTTAAATGTCAGTAGCCGCTGTACACGTTTTCAGGTTTTCTTTAGTGTTGCAACGAATAGTATATTCGGCCTCAGGCCGAATACCGAATATTCGGCCAGGAGCGTGGCCGAATAGCCGAGAATTCGGCCAAACTATTCGTCTCGATTAACGCACGTACGAAAATTGGCGCGCAAACCGAATTATGGCAAGGACCCTGCTCTCTATTGGCCCGCTGTCACTATGCTTCGCCAATCGCGTTAATTCTTGACAGTTGTAGTGGATGATGATATCAAATGCGAATAACAATGAAATGACCTACACGTGTGAATAACGAAAAAAGAAAAGAGAAGGACAGCGAAGTGAATATAAATATGAAAATGAGTTGATAACATGATCGAACAAGTCGAGGCTTGAAATTTGCGGCTGTCAATGCCAAACAATTGTTATAGACTTCGGAAAGCTAAATGCTTGTAATGAAAGTCACTTAGCGTGCACGAGCGAAAGCCTGGGGCCTTTCGGGTTACCAAGCTGTCTCGAATGTATGAAATCATAATTGTGACTTATACCGACGTCCTATTTGTTTTTTTTTCTCCATTGTCATCAGGCACTATGAGTCACGTAATTGTAAAATGGGAAATCTACAATGGAAAAGTGACGAATCGAAAGTATCATGAGCGCGTATTATGATGTATGCATAGGCATACGTGGACTAGAGAATAGAAGAAAGGGAAAGAGAAGAGCTAAAAAGAGCGCTTTAAAAGGATAGGCAGGGTTAGACCTCAGATGTGCCACGATTTTACAACAAATAGGTGAGTACATGTGCTGATCTTTGTAATTATAAATTGTGAATACGTGTGAGTACAGTAGACCCCCCTATAATTACGATTCCTATAAAACTGCGAAAAAATTGCGACGGTATCTGTAAAAAAAAGGTAAAAAAACTTCTATAATTACGTAAAACGTCATCGGGAAGCCGAACTATTTTCCTCTGCCCTGCGCCACGCTACGGAGAGTTTGCTATCGTCTGTACAGTATTATATATAAATTATATCTGATATATAAATTGATATATAAATTAATTTATTGTAACTTTATTATAATTATATATATTTTTTCCGCCGCCTGGCGCCACGCTACGGAGAGTTTAGAACGAACTATCGCCTGTACACTATGTAAATTAGGTATCGTATGTAAATTAGGTACCGTAAGTCTAATACAGTATTGTAATTTTATACATTTCTTGTGAAAGAAACATTTCTTATTCAACGGCGATTAAAATTATTTATATTAATGACGTCTTCGAAGTTTAACGAAGTTTTCGCAGAAATCGGTTCGTGGTTTGGTGTGCTGCTTCGCGACGAAAACAAGCTTGAGCAATGGCGGTGTCGAATGGTGCACACTCGGTAAGTAATCCTACAATTTTTTGTTTATAGCGTAGTTTATACGGATTATTCCCAAAAAATATATACGTATTTTGGAAATGTTGAGTCGGATTAGTCTAGAATCGATTAATTTTATGGAAGAAAACCTTTCAATCAGCCGTAGTCCGTAAACTTGACACGTGTCGGGCTGTGATTGGAAGGACTCGTAAGAA
This sequence comes from Centruroides sculpturatus, assembly GCF_000671375.1. NCBI lineage: Eukaryota > Metazoa > Arthropoda > Arachnida > Scorpiones > Buthidae > Centruroides > Centruroides sculpturatus. Next base: position 131,684 of record NW_019385158.1, on the reverse strand, counting down.
ATCAGATTTCTAAAGAATGGAACGTATCTATGATCTTATAGGGGGGTCGACTGTAATATTATTTTCTTTTTTATTTTGTGCATGTTATAAGTTATAAATGAATATAAACAAGCAACACCAACCCGATAACATTAAATCTAAATATCAAAATGATTAATTTACTGTGATTTTGTTATTTCTTACTCCTGTTTTTAGGTATTCGGTATTCGGCCGAATACCGAATAGTAACCGAATATTGTTACATCACTAGTTTTCTTCACATTAGTAATACCTAAATAGGCGCCAGTTTCCTATAGAAAGGCCTCCCCCTACTTGTTACACGTGTTGCTTTACCTTATTCTATCCATCGGCCTCTAAGGCATAAGGCATCCTCCTTGAAATCTTTAGAAAAATGCCTCTGTAAAGGGCTCTCTCGCTCTTGTTTAAACCTTCCTCTTAATTGTTTGATGCTTCTTTTTAAAGAAACTTTCATATCTTATGTTAACGGGCACTTCTTTTGATTTTATTGTCATAATTAAGTGCAGTTATACTTAGGGACTCGTGATTTCTTCCTTGGCACTAAGAAAGTTTAGGGTACTACAGTGGTTTCTACCCCTATAAATTAATGTTATTATTACTAACAAATATATATATATATATATANGTTTCAACTAGACAAAACGGGTTTTAACAAAGACATTCAGTATAAACTAGTTTCAACTAGACAAAACGGGTTTTAACAAATACATTCGGTATAAACTAGTTTCAACTAGTTAAAACGCGTTCTAACTAAAAACGGGTTTTGACTGTAACATATATATATATATATATACAGTATAATCTTTAAGACTTTTATTTATTATTAAAGAAACATTTTATTTATTCCAACAAAAAAATAACAAAAGGGCCTCTTTATCCCCAGGCCCTAAACAAACCGACGACGGCCCTAATAACAATTATTAAATATCTTAAAGTAACTTTTATTTCCGATCGTCAGATGGCGCTACTGTAAGAACGCTCAACCTCGATATAGCGCCTCACCAACGTGCAGCTTCTCGCCTCGCGCCATCGATACAGCGCCACATCGTTCATTCGCCTTCCAAACTGACGTTAAATCGAAGGACCCCCGAACGGTATAAAGTCTACGCGCAAGCTCGAAGGCCACGCGTGGGTGGCGCTATATCGAGGTTCGACCGTCGTCTATCACGCGACACCACCCTACAGATTTCATCGCGGAATGGCCAGCGGGGGGGGGGGGAGATATCGCTTGTAATATTTTCCAATTATTACATGCGATACTACGACCTTATTTTTTGCCAGTGTTGACGTTTGTCCTTCGCTCCTACCAACTTCAACAACACGTGGTGTCCCTCCTACAATTAATATCTCGGTCGATAACACTTATCTGATAGAAACTAGGGAGGAATGCCGGGGAGGAGGGTAAAAAAAAATCTCATTAAAGTCGCCACTGACGAGTGAAGAGATGGCCACTTACGAAGAGACGACATTTTTTTTTTTTTGGTCACAGTTGACGTTCACGTGATACAGTAAACAGAACTTTTATTGTCTCCTCTTTACGACACTTGGAACTTGATGGCCGGACAGATGATTTTTCCAGTGTTGACTTTCCAGGATCGTCTTTCACTCCCTCGTGTGTGCAATGTGTTTTCGTCTTGTGTCGTCTCTCTTTATTACACGGCGTTAAAAGTGAATTTGTAATTTGCCTGTAAGCATTTACTTCCTTTATATACGGGTTCTATTATGAGAAAACTGTCAAATTGGCATAATGATTTGGCTTGGTTTCGTGGGTTTAGGCAACTTAACGGGTGGGCGATGTGTCTTTCAACAGGAAACTGTCCCCCCCCCCAATTAGTGTTTAGAAAACACGGAAAATTCCACTGCCAACCCGTTGGTCAGGTTCGAACCCACAACCACTTCTTCAAGAGCAACGTGTTTTTTTTTTCACCATATTACAAAGATAATAATAGCAGGAAACTTTCACTGTGTCATTATTTGGTGAGAGGAAAGGCCTGTTATATATTATAGCTTAGGGCCGTAACAATTCCAGGCATATTTTCTGACATTATCTTCGTAAATATGATTTAATAAAACCTTGAAGTTGGTTCGAACCTAACCAACGGGATGGCACGTGGAATCTTGTTGGAGGAGGAGAAATAACTCACAATTCTTATGCAAACACGTATAACATAATTCAATATCCATACAAAACGTATTGAGAACAAAAAGAGAAGGGCCTCCGAGTGACACTCACTTTTATAACCCCTTTTTCTCACCAGTGTTGCCCAGAATAAGAACTTTTACAAATTACTTTGTAAAAGACTTATTGTTGTAGCCATAAGCTACAATATATAACAGGCCCTTCCTCTCCATCAAATGTAAAAACCAGAAGCTACAGGCTCATAATACGAGGCCCTAAAGCTTTTTAAAAACCACAAATACCTAAACTAAAGTAATCTGAAGACGAAGGAATCCTGTAGTTCTTGAAAATGAGGAAACCCAAAAATGCATGGCTCTTAATACCCGAAAATACCCCTTTTTAGCTTTTTGTACAGAAACCTCAAGTGTCTGTGGCTCGTGAAAATCAAAATAGGCCTATACATATTCAAAAAATTTACAATGCATTTTGACTTGTAGGAACCACAAATTTCTATGGTTTGTACGGAGAAACCTCAAGAATTTGTGGCTCTAAAAAAGGGGGAACCGCATTAATCTGTGGCTCTTAAAAACCATTAAAATTGACCTTGATTTCATGGACTTGTTGAGGGATGTACACGAATCCTAGAGAATTTAAGCGGCTTGCAAACCCGTCAGGAGTGCCAGGAACCTCTAAATGACAACCGATCCAAAGCAAAATACAGGAAAAAAAACCCAAGGTTGTCACCATATAAATACATAATCGAATTTCACGAGAATTCTTTTTCTCTAGAAACTCAATCTTCCTCCCATCGATAGATTAACATAAGTATCAAGTTGATCCCCTCTGAAAGAATCTATAATTCAATTTCTGGGATTTTGTATCTTCATCCTTGAATTCCTACGAGGGGCACATCCGTGGTAGGATGATAAGGAAGCCGTTTATGAAGATTTACATAGATTCTAGACGATTCGGATGATGGATGAGGAAGTTCATTCCACCTACATTTTCAACTTTTCATATTGAACGTTTACCAACCCCTGATCATTAAAGAAGATAATTCGGGTCAACAAACCTGGAGCAATTACTTCCTGTGTAAAGAGGACCCACACCGCCAATTAAAGTATTAGCTGCGTTTTTTTTTTTTTTGACTTATGACACCGCAAAGGGAGTGGCAAAACTAAATTTGGTTTATATGCTGGTCAGGTTGATAAATCGAGTTTTGGGTGGGTGAGAGACTCTTCTTTGTACCCCAGATGACACAGAAAGACAAGATCGGATCTGCAGCTCGAAACATCTATAGAAGTACCCGCCACGTTTTATTACCAAGATTAGTGTGGTTTACCTTTTTATTACCTTGCACCCTCGCTCTATTGTCGGTCCGACTGGCTTATTGTCCAAATTGTTTTGGTACATCCTCGTGCAATCTCACCTAACGTGTTTGTTGGAAGTAGTTTTCCTCCAAATTAATCCATTTTTATCTGCTCGTGTGAAGCGCTTTCGTTCCATTTATACCAACCTCTTTGACGGGTTCTCGTAAAGTTAAAGCTTACATATTCTTATAGTATTACAAAACCGCGTATAATTAGTGCCAAGTATTCCTTCCCGTTATACCTGTGAACACCCTGTTTTGTTAGTTTATAGATCCTGTTTGCACTGGTTACGAATTTATAAGCACGTAGACATTGTTTAAAAACTTATAAATTCTTAAAAAGCATGCAATGAAAACGCATAGATGGAGTGTATAATTACAGAATTGGGTCTTTATTACAATTATTACAATATATACAAAGAGGATCTTCATTAAAACCATTAAAAAGACAGGGAATTTATCAGTCGTTAGAAATACCTATTAAAGTAGTGTCTTCATTTATTCACTTACAAACTGGGGTCTTCATTTATTCACTTACAAACTGGGATCTTCATTTATTCACTTACAAAATGGGGTCTTCATTAAATCACTTACAAACTGGGATCTTCATTTATTCACTCACAAACAGGGGTCTTCATTAAATTACTCACAAAGTGGGGTCTTCATTAAATTACTCACAAAGTGGGGTCTTCATTAAATTACTCACAAAGAGGGGTCTTTATTAAATTACTCACAAATTGGGGTCTTCATTAAATTACTCACAAAGTTGGGTCTTCATTAAATTACTCACAAAGTGGGGTCTTCATTAAATTACTCACAAAGTGGGGTCTTCATTAAATTACTCACAAAGAGGGGTCTTCATTAAATTACTCACAAAGTGGGGTCTTCATTAAATTACTCACAAAGTGGGGTCTTCATTAAATTACTCACAAAGTGAAGTCTTCATTAATTCACTTACAATGTGGGATCTTTATTAAATGATTACAAATACAGTACTTACAAAAACCATTACAAAAGCAGGGCCGTCACTTAAAAAACCATTAAAATAATTCGTGGAATGCGAAATATTCGAATGAGAATTTTCGAATTTAAAGCAAAAATTCTGACACTTCGAGTACGAAATTATTCATGAAAGCAAGTACCAAGTTTACCTAATTAGAAAAGAGTTTATAGTAAGACCTCACCTACACCCCACGCCCTCATTACCGCTAATGGTCCACGTGACTAGAATGTAAAAATTACTTAATGATGGCAGCGTGAAAGTAAGCATTAAAAAAAAAAAAAAAGCATACTTTAGGCACCTTCGCGGGCCTTTAGGCATAAGACAAATAATTTCGATATATAGCCTAAAAAATAGAGTCAATGGTCCAGAAAAGGAGGCACTTAATACTCAGGGTCGTAAGGTTAAATTGTTTATTTACTTATGTCCACATTTAGTAAGTGGATCACCTGATAAGCGATTGATTGCGTTGAGTGAAATTCTTCATTTATAAACAAATTAGAGCTGTCAAGCTGTCTGGATGTCTCCTGTGTGAATAAATGACGAGAGGGCCAAAGAATTAGCTCATTTAGGGTGTGTACCCAAAAAAAAATTATCCCTAAAGTATCAGATTTTGATACGGGATTCTGCGTAATTCTATCGAAAGAAAAATCTTGGCAGAATTCGGCGAACGTTTAATTAATTAGGTTTAAAATCAGAAAAAGAAACAAGCGTATTTATAAAAGTTGAATAGGGTTTATCTCGATCTAGGTCTAAACGACGATAAAACTTAATGTTTATATTAAATACGTGGCGAGGAACGAGTGTAGGAGAAGGTGATGACCAGCAATCAGTTCAAGGAATGCCACCGAGAAGATTAAACGGGCGTTAAATCGGTAAGCGATTTTAAAAAAATTGCAAAATATTTTCCCTATTTTTTAGTGCTAAAAATAGGGTCGTGTGGCCAGAAAACTTCGTTAAATCAGTGAGTTTTATGCGTGAAAGCGAAGGTTTTGAGTTTCCCTTTTACGTTTTTCCACCTGTATGCAACGTTAGAAACGTTTACAAAAATAAATGTTTCGTTTCTAATTAAGTATTGTTTCCTTAGGTTCTCTTTGATTAATAATAATTTGCATTGTTTAAGTATGGGAATAATTTGCACTTTTCCTTCGTTTCTTGTTCTAATTTTTTCTCTTTGTTTCTTCGTCGCAAATTATGTTTGTCAGGCTGGTAAGTTAATTTTATATTAATTTCGACTAATTACAATTATGGTAAGTTAATTACAATTAACTACATTAACTCTAGTTATGTTGGCAATTTTAATTAATTAATCCAAGCTTAAAATCGATTAATTATAATTATGGTAAGTTAATTACAATTAACTACATTAACTGTAGTTATATTACCAATTTAAATGAATTAATCTTAGCATAAATTCGATTAATTACAATTATGGTAACTTAATTACAATTAAGTTAATGCTTAATGTAGTTATATTAGCATTTATACTAGTTAAATCGATCAATTCTAGTTTAAATTGATTTAATTACAATTAAAATCGATAATTAGTGTGGTTAAATTACTATTTTGTACTATTCAAAGTAATTAATTTTAGCTTAGATTGGATTAAATATAATTATGGTGAGTTAATTACAATTAAGTCAATGCTTAATGTGGTTATATTAGCATTTACAATAGTTAAATCGGTCAATTCTAGTTTAAATTGAATTAATTGCAATTAGTTAGTATTAATTAAATTACCATTAAGTACGGTTCAAATGATTAATTTCAGCTTTATAATCGAATAATTACGAATAATTACAATTATCGCAAGTTAATTGCAAATTATGTGTTTAATGTAATTAAATTACCATTCTCTACCATTTAAATCATAGCCAAGCTAGCGGTTGTTAATAAGTTAATCGTAATTACGTTAGCATTTATTTGCTTGATTATAATTAAATTATGGTTTAGTGTTTGCCTGATTATAACTAACTATTTGACCTGTTATAATTAAATAATCATGCTCGTTTATTATAATTAGATTAGTTATTACTTAATTATATTTAAGTGAATAATTGATTTGTAGTCTGCTGTTAAATCTAGCATTAAATGAATACAGTTTAAACGACGACCATTTTTTTCTCAAGGACTTCTTTCATTTAATGCTTACAAAATAACCTGTAAACAACGGCCACCTCCGAACATAAGCCATTTTTTTTTTACGTTTCGTCAATGTCCGTCGTTGGCAGGTTCGACTGTAGTTAAGTAAGTGGCATAGTTAACGTTTCGCGCGATATTAATTACAGTTAAATTTGCAATTACTATTCAGTTTAATTGTAATTAGCAGTAACTAGATTAGGTAAGGAGTAGAGATAACTTAAGTACTTACTGGTGTTACATATTAGCATTAAATTTAGGCATTAGCACGCGATTGATTGCATTGAATTTTGGTAATTACATTTAGTTTAAGTGTAATTTGTAATAATTAGGTTAGGCAGGGAGTAAGTTTACGTTAATAATTTGTCTGGTTTGATGGGACGAGGCAATGCACGTGGCCTTTTTGTGGTCCTAGTCACGTGATACTAGCAAACTTCCACGCTTGGGGTGCGAACCCGCGAGCTCATCAGACTTCAGTGGTGGGCAACGATAAATTACACATAGTAGCAACAGTTATTAATGAATAATTACTATGTAAACGTTAGAGGTGGGATTTAGTATGTGTTTACTAATAGAAATTAGTGCTAAATTAATGCCAAGTTGCAGAAATTCGCGCTAGCAGCATGACTTTCCAAACTATTTATAAACGTTCCTATCACTAATATAACCAAGCTGCGATAGGATTGATGACAAAATTAGTTCATAAATTCCTCACCCGTGTGTTTATGAAGCGCTGTTAATGCTGTTTAGCACATTTTTTGCGAATAATTACCCTTTAGAAACCCATTTAATTACCGCAAATTATGATGTAAATTAGTTGACAAGCGTCATTACCCGTTCGAAAATTTCAAGTTTCTATGTCTACTTTCATAATTATGCATTAATTACTGCTTAATAATGGTTGAAACTGTTGTGGCCCTATGTTATAATGTATAACAGGTCCTTCCCCTCCACTGAATACATTCAAAATGTGAGGCATTACGTACAGGCTCACAATGCCAGGCCCTAAACTTGGTTCGACGAAATAAGTGAATGCGACACATGAGCCATTTCAGTAGCGCATTAATGTATCCTATGGGCAAAAGGGGCAATTGTCGTAGTTTCCCATTTACAGTGGCTCTATACGAATATTTTATAAGAATTCCCTCCTTCCTCTCTCGAAAAATTCCCTCGAAAAAAATGCTTGAAGTCAACACTGTACGTAGTCCCTCTAATTCAAATTTACTTGGGCCTCATGAAGATGTAACGAGTCACTGGGCGATATGCCTCTCGGGGGAGGTTATACAAGAAAGTGGCCACCATTTAGGTGCTAGAAAAGTGAGGAAAATCAGGAAAACTCTATTGATGAGGCCCGAACCCGCGACCGACTTTCAAAGTCCAGTGGGTTTTTTTTCCAGTTTTCACTCCTCATCACCTAAAAAAAACAGGTAAAAACAAAGAGTTTTCACCCCTCAACTTCCCAAATAACAGTTAAAGACTAAAAGGTTCTCATTCCTCAACCCACTAGCGCTTTTTTTCCCCTTGTATTATCGAAGAAAAGCAGTCACACGGCATTACTTCCAACGCGACACTTTCCGGATTAGAACAATAATAAATGTCGATACTTCCCAAAATTGTCACATTCTAAATTGAGCGCGCGAGACTCATCGTCCATATTTATTCTGAAAGACGAACTGCACGTCACGTGACGGGCGAGAACCACGTGACTTATGAGGTTTCATCCGCTTTTCGGTGGCGATGGCGTCGGCTGTCTGGACCTTCTTCAATCGTCTGTGCCGGAAACCGATTGTTAAGGTGGGATTGTTATTGTTAACAGACTTTCTGTTCGGTTAATGCACTGCTAAGTTGCAAAAACTTTAACTATATGCTAAATTTTTTTACAGAAATTACACATTTAATTACTCAATGACGTGTTTATTAATCTGCTGCGACCTTCCTGATTACTAATTAAATTCTTACGTATTAGTACTGTCTGTAGTAAAGGTTTCTGTAGTAAAAGGGCATACTAATACACTGCTTATGAGTATCGTTTGCTGTTATATAGTGTTTAGAGGGTTGGCTTTATCACGTGGTCTGAACACAACGTGATGAAACTCTCCACTTGTATTAACAGTTTAAGACACTATTTATAATATACATTATATATATAAGCACGTTGGATATTAGGGTATTATTTTTGTATGAGTTTAAGATGTTGAAGGCCCTCTTTGTGATTAATTTTATGTAAAATGCTTGCCTAAAGTATCAGAAATATATTTCGATTTTTGTATTATTTTAACAGTAAAGGGGTCTGGTAACAAGGGCTGTTTGATTGTGTAATTTTTAAAATGGTTCTGTTTCATTTATTTCGTATTAAAGAGTATAAAGAGCATAAGTTAAAGAACGGAAAAATTGCATAAATTGGGTCATATATAAACACACAACACAACGTAGAAAGTTAGGCATAAATTTGTAAGCACTAGCATAAATGTCTTGAGAGAGGCATAAATTGCCTGCTTGCACTTCCAAGTTTATGCCTAATTTTAGGAATTGCCTCTTGTACTTCCAAGTTTATGCCTAATTTTAGGAATTGCCTGCTTGTACTTCCGAGTTTATGCCTAATTTTAGGAATTGCCTGCTTGTACTTCCGAGTTTATGCCTAATTTTAGGAATTGCCTGCTTGTACTTCCAAGTTTATGCCTAATTTTAGGAATTGCCTGATTGTACTTCTGAGTTTATGCCTAATTTTAGGAATTGCCTGCTTGTACTTCCAAGTTTATGCCTAATTTTAGGAATTGCCTGCTTGTACTTCCAAGTTTATGCCTAATTTTAGGAATTGCCTGCTTGTACTTCCGAGTTTATGTCTAATTTTAGGAATTGCCTTTTTGTACTTTCAAGTTTGTGCCTAATTTTAAGAATTGCCTGATTGTACTTCCGAGTTTATGCCTAATTTTAGGAATTGCCTGCTTGTACTTCCGAGTTTATGCCTAATTTTAGGAATTGCCTGCTTGTACTTTCAAGTTTGTGCCTAATTTTAAGAATTGCCTGATTGTACTTCCGAGTCTGTGCTTAATTTTAGGAATTGCCTGTTTGTACTTCCAAGTTTGTGCCTAATTTTCGAAACTTAATACTTGTGCTTCCAAATGTATGCTGACTTTACACGTATTTATGCTAGTAGTAACATAAATATGCGTAAAGTCAGCATAAATTTGAAAGCACAATTATTAAGTTCCGAAAATTAGGCATAAACTTGTAACACTAGCATAAAAATCCGGAAGAAAACAGTGGTTGCCTCAAGGTTAATTCACCAATTTTTAGTCAACCGCTGACATAATTCAAAGAGCTTATTAACACAGTTAATGGGCCACTAAAGTAGCATAATGTAACCACACGGCTTTACCTTATTATTGGGTTAAAATAGCGTAAAACTGTTCTTTTGTCTCCCCCTAAGTTGTCTCTTTCTGATAATTAATGTTAAAGGCAATTTTCCGTAAAATACAAGGATCATCAGTTACGCGGGGGGTTGGACCTGTTAGTGAGGATCGTTTCTCACCTGTTTGGACGTAACACATTAATTTGAGAAGAAGAAAAGGTGCGTCGTCGGCGAGTTGAAAGGGCAAATAACTGGTATGGGCAGAAACAAAGTAGCGGACTATATAATTTAAAGGGACGTACATTTTGGGGATGGACCTGTTTTGTCCCAATTATATCAACTGGTTGGAAGGCATAACTGACGCGACGTATCATTAAAGACCTCATCGTCTTCCTGGAGATGGTAATGCTGATAGGTTGAAGGGTTATTGACACACTTTTGTTGTGGAAGATGCTAAAAAAACTTCCCTTTCTTCCTCCGAACACGTGACAAAACTCGATACCTCACCAGGTATTAAGTAACAAGGGAATCCGCCAACAAAGCAAAACCAGGGATTCAAATTCGTAACTATAAGCACGATGTATGCTGTTACAGGTGTAAAGATCTGTTTTAAATTACACGTGTTTGTTGGTTTCACCCAAATTTGGGAGCTTTAACACGTGCTTTAAAGTGCAGGTAGTGTCTTCATTCCCGTGGACCACTTCGTGGTAATGTTCATAAGGATGTGTTTTATGGAGAAATATAAGACAATATGGTTCAGGTGTGTGAAGACCAAACAGGTCTTTCTCCCCACGAAATGGTTCGTGGGGAGGAAGACCTGTTTGGTGTAAAGAGAGAGAGAGAGAGAGTGCTATTTATTAAGAGGGTGAAAAATAGGTCAAAGTTTAAATTAGTGTTGTAAACAAAACTTTCTCAGATGCATTTAATATAGGATTAATCGAGGGCACCCAAGCCATTTCTACGGGTCATTTTCTACCTTTAAAACAAACGAGGGTCATTGTGGGTCAATGTAGATGGACGCCATTCAGTCTAGACTTCGGGAGGGCAGCTGAGGATGTTCCCAAACTCCGGGATGTTCGTGTCGCCAGCCAGTCTACAGGTATATTGATGGAGAAGAAGTGTCGCCACTTTTATTGACGATGCTGCAGCATTCTTCTTCTCTTTTGGCATTGCTCCGGATGAATTAGGCTGCACGTGACATCACGAAATGCTTTCCATCGGAACTTCTTTCAGCATCAAACTGCACGATACTAATTGATTAAAACGCACGCGGGGTGGTGGCTAATTTGGTAAGAAATAGGAGCGAAATTAACGCTCCTATTCTAAAAAATATGCGACCACGTGACGTCACAAGCATCGAAGGGGGTCCACTTTTATATAAAGCATCGCCTTCTGCTCCTTAACAAAAAAATCTATCTTGTAAACATTTGAATGGATCGCCCCATGTCTCAACGTATGATGGATTTAGTAAAGAATATCCCCTAATAGACCCGCTTTTTCCCGGAACCGCCTACAGTCAGGGGGCGACAACCCCTAACGAATAGAGGGTTTAGACTCTTCCATCATCATGCTGAAGCTGTGGACAGTTGCAAGTCTACATGCAAACCAAGAACATGGTGGACATAATCGCTACCGAGGTAATCTTTAATCTATTAAAGGGGGGGATGGCTAAATAACTTAATGGGCTTTCTAAGGCCATCAACCTTGCTCCCGTTTGTTTAGGTTCGTCTTTATATATATATAGTGTATCACGTGGTAGTCGTTGGTTTCTCTCCCCTCAAGGACGAACGACTAGTGTAACTCTCGCTCCTATACGTAAAGAGGAATAGCCCATAAGTTGTGTATTTAAGGGGTCAAATAGGACTTTAACCTTATTAAAAAGATTCCTACGAGTTGCCTAGTTTGTAAACGCGATTTAAAATTCGAATTAGGTCCTGCCTGTGTTTCGTAACACCGAAATTAGTTCATAGATACAATCGATTAACGTAACTCGATTTTTAAAGTTACGCAGGGTTTTCTTGTAAAGTTGTGTAACGTATACTTTCCAAAGGGATGAATATCGTGATTTTCTTCTTTACAGACACCTGCCGAAGCCGACCAATCAGAGAAAGAGAATTACTCGTCAGTTATCTCGAACGTTTTACATCCTGTAAGAAGGGGTGAGGAGTTAAAACGTAAATTTCTGTCCGTCGAATGCGGTTTTGGTTTTTACAGGAGGCAAAAGACCACGCTGTATTATACTTCGGATTACCGACAGAGTCGTACCGTGCTGTACACTACCCTATGGTCGATATGCGACAACAGCATCACTAGATACATGAGAACGTTGGATATACATCGCAATGTGGGGAAAGTGAACGATGAATGCGGGTTGAAACGTAAAATCGGGGAGAAGAGTAGACAGGAAGTAAACAGATTTCAATCTGTCGATAATGGAAGGGGTGCAAACCGAATGAGAATGGAGGCACGTCTCTATTATGGGGTAAGTAACCTTAAGATTTTATATCGGTGCTGCGATGATGTGGCACTAAAATACCCATTACAGTATAATTTGATGTGTTATTAATGAGGCGAAACAGTGTTTAAGAGTATTGTTACCCACCTTTAAGTGTAGAAGTGTCATGCCAAGAAGTACCCTACACTAAGAATTAATCCTCCTACATTTCCTCAATGGGGTATATGCCCAACAGTTAAACCTCACGATTGTTAGACATTGATCAACTGTTAAAACTGACGTAACTGGCTATTCTATCACGTTCCCTGACGTCATTAACGGCCGTAAAACCAGGGTAATTAATTCCGCACCCCTCCATTCGGGGGGGGGGGATATTAACAGGCAGGTGTTAAAGGAGCTAAGGGGTTGAGTTAGTGCAGAAAGGCTACGAGGACTCGTTCTATAAATAATGACTCGAAAACCTCAGAGGAAAAAACTGGTGAAATGTTCTAAAACCGTGAAAAATATTAAAAATTCTGAACCAGGGTGAAATACCACGTTTGACCTTTGAACTATTCTACATGGATTGTTTAACTCGTGAACTTTATGGTGGCTTTTGAACTGAGATGAAGTAACTTACGTATAAGCTCCTTACAGATGATTAATTGATAAAATATTACTCCTGAATTCAGGAGAATAAGGTTAGATTAATTAGTGTTAAACTTAAATGGTATATAACCTATTTAACTTTTGAACTAATGAAATTAAGATTTTTAATTACCAAGAAGGTGATACAACACCATTGATTTCAGAGAAATTGATGCATAACCCCACAGGGTCAGTGAATAGAATCACACTAAATAGTTAATGATTCCAGAATTGAGTTGGCATGTAGTTCTAGAATTAAACCTTTAATTCTGTGATGTATAGTGCACCCTCCAGTGGACGGGCGGATAAAACCACTATATTTGGTCGCTGGTTTCCTTCCCACTAAAATGCTGGTAACGTGGGTTTTCTTTACGTGTGTAACACCTAAATAGGGGATATTTTACTGTAGAAAACCCTTGGTAGATCATTCACGTGTTGCCTTGCCTTGTTCCATCAATCCAATTATTTGATGCATGGTATTCAGTATCAGGTTCTAGAATACTTCCAGAACTAATGATAGAACCTGTAGAACCATAGTTACAGAGCAGAGAGAAATAATTTGGTATGTGTCCCAAAACTTAGTGCATAGATCCCTTCCAGAACAATGAAGAAAGATTCTTCAGATTATAATTTATGGTAATCATCAGCAACTATGGATCATTTTAACACAAATTGAAATCGAAGAGGCATGCTTTCTGCAGCGATCTACCAAGGGGGTGCCACCAGGAAGGACTTCTATGGTAAATTGGCCCGTTTAGGCGTTAGGACAGTGAAGTAAAACCAGGAAAATTTACTAGTCAGGCACGACTGTTTCTCTGTTTCGATCCACTGGGATGCTGCTGCTGTATGTGTGTGTGTAGGGGTGCAGGATTACTTAGAAGTGAAAGTAGTGAAAGAAATGCCGCATCACCCATTGAATTCTGTCCTACTTTTCGGCTTGTAGAAACCGAACTTAACCTTAGTTTTTATTGAAAACAGGGTTAGGCATGTGCTACTTTCGGTTGTATGATTATATCCGGAAGTATTTTGGGATATGTGCCAATCAGTTCACTGGGCCGTTGCACTGGGAAGTGAAGAATGCAGAGGATGAAATTCTCAGCTCGACGCCAACGACAGAGGAATTACTACTAAAGTAACCAAAAAAAAAACAGGGGCTTATAAATAAGTTACTGCCATAGTGACTATTTGCAGATTGACTCGGCTGGCACGTTATGAAATAATTGATACGAGCAGAATAAACAGCCATGTATGACCTATAAACATAATTTGTTACTAAAGTTACTTTTATTATTTAATGTAGTAGTAACATTTATCGTTTCAACGATCAAACTAGAGGAATTTACATCTAATGAGGGTTCAAATTTTGAAGGGCAACAAGTAACAGCGTGAGTGTTGACCTCGTTTCCCTATTTTTATACACATCGATGCTACTAGAGTAACAAATTGTGATTCTTGGCAGACAATACATCTTGTTGTTGTGGTAACACATGCCAATTTAATTAGAAATTCTCTTATTAAAGTAGTTTTAATTACTGTTAGTTTGTTACTATGGTATGAATTATGAATAACACTACAACTAGTATGGATATTAATACTTTATTTTCAGATTTCACACGATGTTTCTACTCTAGCAGAACAATACCTCGGTAGTATTTATCAACCGTTTCGTTCTGTTAGAAAGCAGCTAGTGAAGCAGTGTAGGGACATGCTGCTGGTACACTACAATGGTAACCACAAGAGATTTATGGAAAGTTTCTTAAGACCAGCATCCGAACTGCTGATTAAATTTAAAAATAAGGTATAGTAAAACTTTTCTTATGCTAATTAGTAACCGTTACGGCCATATATATATATATATATTTGTAGTTACATAATGGCGTTACGTCACGCCTTCACGAAGAATGTATGTAAATTTTTCTCAAGTGAAAGTTGCCGAAAAAGTGGGGTCTAAAAGGTGATTTCTAGGAAACAATTCAGTGAAGGTCGGGGGGATGTTTTCCCAGATTGCACGGTTTGATAGGTGTTTTTCTCCTGGTGTATATGAACAATACGTGACAAGATAAACATTAAATTCGTTCCGAAATTCTCGAATTTTTACTTGCATACCGGGGACAGATAATATTTTTCAATTGGGAAAAGTACAAAATTACCCAATAAAGCATTCGTGGCCCATTCTACCTAAGACAGGTGTTACAGTCACGCTCTGTGCAACAACGTGACT
Source organism: Centruroides sculpturatus (assembly GCF_000671375.1). Lineage (NCBI taxonomy): Eukaryota > Metazoa > Arthropoda > Arachnida > Scorpiones > Buthidae > Centruroides > Centruroides sculpturatus. Next base: position 116,384 of record NW_019385158.1, on the reverse strand, counting down.
ACAGATTTCTTTCCGTTGGTGGAGCAAACAGGATTACCTTGAAATGGCTGAAATCTTATTTTAACCCTTTAACGCGGCTTCTGCAACTTGTTTAAAGAGGAAAATTATTATTTTTTTTAAAATTAATTAAACGAATCAAGAGGTGCCTTTATTGTAAAAGAAATGGTTTCTAAACAATGGAGGTGCACGTAAATATTTTCACTTTCGTATTGCATCAAGCAATGAACTTGGGTGCATTTTTTGAAAGTAAATCGAATTCTTGTATGTTAGGTAAGATGAGGTGTTGCCTAGAAAATGGGTACAATTAACCTGTTTATCTCGGTGACCCGAAGAATGGGTTATTAACTCCGACAATGAAGTTATTTTTTAACCTTTTTCATACGGCAGAGGCACGACATTATGCCTTTTTAGTGTGGAATTTTGCGAAAATTATGCTCACTTTACTAGGCTGTGCACGAAACTGGCGCATAGACTAGTGTGCTGTATTCTTTAAAAGAAGTTTCAGTCTGTACTTCAGTCTACACGTCACTGAGGGCATTAGCAATATCCTTTTAATCACCGTATATAAATTGGACATTGCATACAACTCCTGTTTTCGAGTCTAATATAATTAGAGATTGCATGCAACTCCTGTTTTTCAGACTGATATAAATTAGAGATTGCATGCAACNGGGATGTTTTCCCAGATTGCACGGTTTGATAGGTGTTTTTCTCCTGGTGTATATGAACAATACGTGACAAGATAAACATTAAATTCGTTCCGAAATTCTCGAATTTTTACTTGCATACCGGGGACAGATAATATTTTTCAATTGGGAAAAGTACAAAATTACCCAATAAAGCATTCGTGGCCCATTCTACCTAAGACAGGTGTTACAGTCACGCTCTGTGCAACAACGTGACTAAAGATTTCTTTCCGTTGGTGGAGCAAACAGGATTACCTTGAAATGGCTGAAATCTTATTTTAACCCTTTAACGCGGCTTCTGCAACTTGTTTAAAGAGGAAAATTATTATTTTTTTTAAAATTAATTAAACGAATCAAGAGGTGCCTTTATTGTAAAAGAAATGGTTTCTAAACAATGGAGGTGCACGTAAATATTTTCACTTTCGTATTGCATCAAGCAATGAACTTGGGTGCATTTTTTGAAAGTAAATCGAATTCTTGTATGTTAGGTAAGATGAGGTGTTGCCTAGAAAATGGGTACAATTAACCTGTTTATCTCGGTGACCCGAAGAATGGGTTATTAACTCCGACAATGAAGTTATTTTTTAACCTTTTTCATACGGCAGAGGCACGACATTATGCCTTTTTAGTGTGGAATTTTGCGAAAATTATGCTCACTTTACTAGGCTGTGCACGAAACTGGCGCATAGACTAGTGTGCTGTATTCTTTAAAAGAAGTTTCAGTCTGTACTTCAGTCTACACGTCACTGAGGGCATTAGCAATATCCTTTTAATCACCGTATATAAATTGGACATTGCATACAACTCCTGTTTTCGAGTCTAATATAATTAGAGATTGCATGCAACTCCTGTTTTTCAGACTGATATAAATTAGAGATTGCATGCAACGCCTGTTTTCGAGTCGAATATAAATTGTAAATTGTATGCAACGCCTGTTTTCGAATCGAATATAATGTGAGATTGCATACAACTCCTGTTTTTCAAACTAATATAAATTGCAGATTGCATGCAACTCCTGTTTTCGAATCGAATATAAATTTGAAATTGCACGCAACTTGCTATTTGAAAGTTGTTATAAAAAGTAGATGAAATTTTATCATCACTCATTTCTTACTTTTTCTTCAAAATTAACGCATTTCTTTCGTTTTTTTTCAGTTTTAAGTATTTTTTATGCTTAATTAAAAATTTTAAAAAAATGGACGGCTCAAAAGGGGTTAATAATGATGGTGAATATGTGATAGATTAAAGTCTATTGCTGTACATTTTATTGGCAAATAAATTTCAGTTTAGAAAACGGAACTTATTTATGACTCAACCCAATAAATTGGAAATGCATGCAACTCCCGTTTTAGAGTCTAATATAAATTGGAAATGCATGCAACTCCTGTTTTAGAGTCTAATATAATTGGAGATTGCATGCAACTCCTGTTTTCGAGTCGAATATAATGGGAGATTGCATACAACTCCTGTTTTCGAATCGAATATAATAGGAGATTGCATACAACTTTTGTTTTTCAGACTAATATAAATTAGAGATTGCATGCAACTCCTGTTTTCGAGTCGAATATAATAGGAGATTGCATACAACTCCTGTTTTCGAATCGAATATAAAGTGAGATTGCATACAACTCCTGTTTCTCAAACTAATATAAATTAGAGATTGCATGCAACTCCTGTTTTCGAATGGAATATAAATTTGAAATTGCACGCAACTTGCTATTTGAAAGTTGTTATAAAAAGTAGATGGAATTTTATCATTACTCATTTCTTACTTTTTCTTCAAAGAAGTGTCAAATTGACTTGTGTACTTTTTAAAGACGAGTCGTAACACTCCTTTAACTTTACCTCACTTTAAAAAAATCTGTGCAACAACGTGACTAAAGATTTCTTTCCGTTGGTGGAGCAAACAGGATTACCTTGAAATGGCTGAAATCTTATTTTAACCCTTTAACGCGGCTTCTGCAACTTGTTTAAAGAGGAAAATTATTATTTTTTTTAAAATTAATTAAACGAATCAAGAGGTGCCTTTATTGTAAAAGAAATGGTTTCTAAACAATGGAGGTGCACGTAAATATTTTCACTTTCGTATTGCATCAAGCAATGAACTTGGGTGCATTTTTTGAAAGTAAATCGAATTCTTGTATGTTAGGTAAGATGAGGTGTTGCCTAGAAAATGGGTACAATTAACCTGTTTATCTCGGTGACCCGAAGAATGGGTTATTAACTCCGACAATGAAGTTATTTTTTAACCTTTTTCATACGGCAGAGGCACGACATTATGCCTTTTTAGTGTGGAATTTTGCGAAAATTATGCTCACTTTACTAGGCTGTGCACGAAACTGGCGCATAGACTAGTGTGCTGTATTCTTTAAAAGAAGTTTCAGTCTGTACTTCAGTCTACACGTCACTGAGGGCATTAGCAATATCCTTTTAATCACCGTATATAAATTGGACATTGCATACAACTCCTGTTTTCGAGTCTAATATAATTAGAGATTGCATGCAACTCCTGTTTTTCAGACTGATATAAATTAGAGATTGCATGCAACGCCTGTTTTCGAGTCGAATATAAATTGTAAATTGTATGCAACGCCTGTTTTCGAATCGAATATAATGTGAGATTGCATACAACTCCTGTTTTTCAAACTAATATAAATTGCAGATTGCATGCAACTCCTGTTTTCGAATCGAATATAAATTTGAAATTGCACGCAACTTGCTATTTGAAAGTTGTTATAAAAAGTAGATGAAATTTTATCATCACTCATTTCTTACTTTTTCTTCAAAGAAGTGTCAAATTGACTTGTGTACTTTCTAAAGACGAGTCGTAACACTCCTTTAACTTTACCTCACTTTAAAAAAAAAGTAGAAGATAATTTTCTCTTTCAATTGAAAAATTCTTTAATGGGAGTTAAAACGTTGCATCTAGGTCAGAGAGATAGAGGCCTTTGATCTCACCTTACCGCCAGGCCCACCTCTTTTAGTGTATGGCGTGGTTCCACGTATTTATCACACGAAAAAAAGGTTAGTTTATCGTGACAGATGGACAAATTGCTCGAGCCTGTGAAGAAAAGGAACGGGCATTTGATCTCTGCTCCTTCATCGTGAGGAAAAATAAAATAAAATAAAAAGAAACGACAACATCATTCCTTCATTTTCGCGCCCTCGTAGGTTGCGGAAGTCGTGAGACTTTTTAACATCTCCATCTTCGCGAGGAGTTCAACTCATCACGACCCCAATTTCTGCAGTTATAGGCCCACGTCTGGTGTGTTTTGAATCTCGCAACTGACTTAAGAGCGGATGTTTTCCTTCCTCTTCAATTCCTCGCTCGGATTTTTATGGATTCGAGAGGAAGTACGAACTATTTATACTTTAAATTCGTCGCGTCACGTGGTTCTTTTACTGTAATTCATTATCTCGGTGTTACAGTAGACGTAAGTAATGTAAAACGGTAATATTTTGCTGTATATAGTTATGCTTACCTTAATTCTCCCTAGATGGCACTGTAAACATTTTTATTGTATTTCTTATTGTATACTTTATGCATGAAATATTAGTACTGTAAAAGCATTAATTGAGCTGATAGTATAGTAGGGCATGTCCAGTCCATCTGTACAGTAATCAGTACTTAAATACAGTACAAGTGAAATGGTGTCGTATCGTAATAGTAGTATTTATCATTACTGTTGTACTACTTTACTACTAAGCGTTGATAATTAATACTATTATTACAGTACTAAGCAATATCTTCTCACTACAGCGGTAGTATTATAGTAAGTACTAAGCTGTTCGCACTAATGATATCTTTCATTACAGTCGTACTTTTACAGTACTAAATAATAACTACCAATAGTAAATAGTAGCTACTACTTAGAATTGATATATTTTTTATTATTAAACAATGCCACTACTGCATTAGAGGACATGGCAATTCTATGTAGTACAGTCGACCCCCCTATAACACTGTTGATAATTTCGTTTTATATGAATCCCGTGTTGTACGAGTCACTTAGATTTTACAAATACGTGTGCCGGGCTGTGAACGGCTTACGTATTTGTAAAATCTAAGTGACTCGTACAACATGGAATTCATATAAAACGGAATTATCAACAGTATTATGGAGGTCGACTGTAGTAGCATGCCAATTCCATCTGTACAATAACTACACTGGTTTACTGCTGTAGTAATAATTGTCTACAGAAATATTACAATATTAAAGCAGCATTGCTATAGTAGCACAGTGTATATTCTATACTACTAATCAGTACTTTTTTACTATGTACTAATTAGCCTTCTTATATTTATTACCGTAGCCATACAGCAACAGTGTTGTTATATGTGTCTTAACACAAGAAAAATTATAGTTGCAGTAGCATAAATTATGACTTATAAAGTGCAAGACTGCACACACACAAATAAAACTTGTAATATTTATCATTACACTCGCGCAGCTTAATTAAGCGTGACGTAATCTTGCTATAATATTAAATAGTTTATTACTACAGCGGTGAGTCTATAATGTTGCATTAGCAGCACCAAAAAAAACCATCCACATGTTAATTAAACTTCCTATATTTATTACTACAGCCGTTCCGCTTATTACTAGAGCAATGCTGCTAGAGTAATAAACGATGTATTAAAATACAATAGTACAATATTCTTAGTGTTTATTCTCAGGCACGTTTAAAACATGTAATTACTACAATAGTATTTGCATGCTGTCTTGTTTGTTTATATGTTTATTACTGCGATAATAATTGTTATAATTATGCTACTACTACACTAGTACTTCACCTTACATCTATGTTTATTAACAATTATATAACATCTATACTACAATCACTAGTAATTGTTACTGTAGACGTACTATGTATTAATGGCAGCATCAATACAATAGTATACAATACTTGCAGTATTATTTACACACATATTATTTAGTATAAAGGAAAGGCCTGTTATATGTCACACAGGCCCTTTCTTTTTACCAAAAAACAACTGTAATATACTACTATGTTTGTTTGTTGTAATGTGGTGCTGATGTTTGTGTAGTAACACCTCGCTGTATTATTACACTCATACAAAGCATTATATTTTAAGCTTGTGTATACATAGGTAACCGAGTGTAGACGTATACAGGTGATTCAGGTTTTTATTACCGTAATGCATGATGTTACTAAGGTAGTAAAATTAGTGCAGTGTAAAAGTTTACAGTACTAACACGTAGAGTTTACCATGGTCAACAAAACACTTGAAGGATATAAAGAAAAAAAAAAAACAGGCAATTCTCCTGTAATGTAAACAAATCTTATAAATTATGCGATGTTAGCGGAAGAAATTGGCTAAGACGTGCTACCGTAGGAACGAGTTATACAGGTATAACGCGCTAGAAAAATTCCTGTTGGGTTGTCTGTCCTATTATATTAGCAGGAGCTTTCTTCCTATCTGTAAATCACAGCAAAAGAAAGAATAATAATAATAATAATTCTGTTACGCTCGCTTCTCACAGTAAGCGTAACGCGTTACGAGGAGCGTATTCGGTTACGTTTGCTGCAGTTTATCGATTTTTCTCGTTCGGGGTTGATGCAGAAAACTATATTTTTCGGTGTCACAAATAGCAATTTCTCAGAATGGAGAAGAAAAAAAAAATGGAGGAGGACAATTTGTGAGGCTATTTTTAGAAAGTTGGAGCGTGATTAATAGCGTAAAATGTGTGTTACGGATAAAAGTTAAAACGTCGAGAGAATCTTTAACAAATTCCATTTGTTTCTCCATTTAATTTTCGCTGTACAGTCGAACCTGTCAACAACGGCCACCTTTAATTAATCAGCTGCCGTTTTTAGGGAATATTTTCAACATAAAACAAACGTAACCTACGAACAACGGACACCTGCAAACAGCTGCCATTTTCGTAATATTTTGTACTTTTTTGAGCAAGAGTGCGTATAGAATAACCTGTAAACAACGGCCACCATCGTTTTCTTGGGAATCTTTTCAACATAAAACAAACGTAACCTCCGAAAAACGGACACCTGCAAACAGCCGCCATTTTCACAATTTTTTTTGTATTTTTTGAGCAAGAGTGCGTATAAAATAACTTGTAAACAACGGCCACCTTTAATCGTTTTTTTTGGGAATCTTTTCAACATAAAACAAACATAACCTCTGAACAACGGACACCTCCAAACAGCCACCATTTTCGTAATTTTTTATGTTTTTGAGCAAGAGTGCGTATAAAATAACCTGTAAACAACGGCCACCTTTAATCGTTTTTTTGGGAATCTTTTCAACATAAAACAAACGTAACCTCCGAACAACGGACACCTCCAAACAGCCACCATTTTCACAACTTTTTATATGTTTTTGAGCAAGAGTGCGTATAGAATAACCTGTAAACAATGGCCACCTCCATTTTTTTTCCAGAATTTTATTGTTTTCAAGAAAATTTCATACAAAATAACCTGTAAACAACGACTATCTTAGAACAGCTGCCATTTACAAAAGTGTTTTTTTTTTAATTGTTAAACAAAAACCTCCAAAAAACGGACATTGTCATTGTTGAGAGGTGTGACTAGAGATTTAATTAAACATAAGAAGGAAATATTGCGAAAGTTCAGGCAGGCAGGTTTACATGTTATTACAGCAGTATTAAACGATTTTTTTTCAGGAAATTGTAAACACTACTACAGCAGTAACACGTAACACTCTATTAACACTTCCTCGAGGAAATTTTGNATAAAACAAACGTAACCTCCGAACAACGGACACCTCCAAACAGCCACCATTTTCACAACTTTTTATATGTTTTTGAGCAAGAGTGCGTATAGAATAACCTGTAAACAATGGCCACCTCCATTTTTTTCCAGAATTTTATTGTTTTCAAGAAAATTTCATACAAAATAACCTGTAAACAACGACTATCTTAGAACAGCTGCCATTTCAGAAGTGTTTTTTTTAATTGTTGAACAAAAACCTCCAAAAAACGGACGTTGTCATTGTTGAGAGGTGTGACTAGAGATTTAATTAAACATAAGAAGGAAATATTGCGAAAGTTCAGGCAGGTTTACATGTTATCACAGCAGTATTAAACGATTTTTTTTCAGGAAATTGTAAACACTACTGCAGCAGTAACACGTAACACTCTATTAACACTTCCTCGAGGAAATTTTGCATTCACGAGGTATAAAAGAAATTTTTTACATACTTCTTTTTCTTGAGATGCTTTGAAATCTTCGTATTCTAACCGAAGATTTCACAACTTTACACTTGGTGGACTATTTTTATTGATTTTTGTATCATAATTGAATGCATTTCCTATCCATTTCCTCTTTTTCACTTGACAACTTTCGTCACTTTTTCCCTCTTCACGCTTCACTTGCTTATTTAGTAGCTTTACTTATTGAAAATAAACTGTTTATTGCTATGACAGCTTCAAGAATTTTTTATTTTTTGCTGTGAAAGCTTTAAGATTTTTCGTTTTCCCCCATGAAAGCATGAGGATGTTTTCTTTTCGTCCTATAAATTTTTTGATTATTCCCTATAAAACCACGAGGATTTTTCCCTATGAAAGCATGAGTTTTTTTCCCTATGAAAGCATGAGGATATTTTCTTTTCGTCATATAAATGTTTTGATTTTTCCCTATAAAACCACGAGGATTTTTCCCTATGAAAGCATGAGTTTTTTCCTATGAAAGCATGAGTTTTTTCCTATGAAAGCACGACGTTTTTCCCCTATGAAAGCACGAAGTTTTTTCCCTATGAAAGCATGAGGATTTTTTAAAGAAAGCATCAAGAAGTTCTCGTTTTCAATTTTGTAATCAGATAAATCCCCATTATCGGCAATGAATCCATTGTCAATTGTACACGAACCGAAATTTTACTCCACAGAAAATAATAATTTTGGCAATTCCCGAACCGTTTACTTAATTTTCAAGGGGAAAATACAATTGTTTTCATTTAAAATTTTAACCGAGATTTTTCAAAAGTACGAGACCCCCATTAAGAAAATGGATTAAAATACCGCTTTCCTCATCTGTGCACTTTTGATACGTCATGAATACTTCATGTACGAGAGATTTTATACCGTAAAGCGGGGGTATAAAAGTCTGCACGTGAGTGTCGTTGAATGGAACATCAAGACGGTCCCTTCTACCTATATTGTTATCGATTTCTCTTTATACCGGGCCATTATTCAGATTGTTTCACTTGTTTCCATTGGAAAAGAACTCGGCAAGTATAACAATAATAAAGACAGTAGAGCCGGGGGGAGGAACAATAAATATAGAAGGGGAGACGATCAGATAAACAACCAAATGAGATAAACAAACGGACAGGTGAACCCACAACCCATTTATCAAAAACCGAGAATCGAGTTTGCTTTGCTTACCAGTTGGAGGAAGGTAGGTTAACCAACCCTCGGCTCTACCACTCGACTCATCTTGATAGGTGTACCGCTGCCATCACGTGACCCGCGTGCTTGTGCTGTTACGATCACGTGCGGAGCGTTTCCCCTTTCTGCCAAATGTATTTGCTCCTTGTGTGCCGCGCGACGAGAGGATTTGTTTTTTAAAAATACGTCCAGAGATCGTTAGTCGGCTTGCCGAACTGCGACAAGGTCACCCACCTTCGTCAGATGTTCACCCTGTTTGCCTCTACACTGGTCACGTGAACACCCCATGGAAACGTGAGCTTGTTCCGAGGAAAGAAAGGTATTTAATTGAACTAATCGCTGCTGTTACTCATTGTTTTGGGTTCCCTTACAATTTTATGGTTCTTCAATCGATGTTCATGAAGTAAATTCATGCGTGCTGCTTTATGACCCAGTAAAAAAATAACATGCCAGTTTATACACAGGACCACAATTAAGCTCGTTTGTGATAAATATATTAAGGGTGAATCGAATTTGTAAGGTTATATCAAGCCGAAACATATTCTTATACGTATTGCATGAAGCTCCCTAAAGTAGGGGTCTTCAGGGCTTGTCAGAAAACGCTTAGATTCGAGTGTAAACTCATTTGCATAAGTGGCGCTCGACTTCAGAATGGGTACTCATCAGAATCAATAACGTTCTTTAGGTGACGGGGGGAGGAAGATTTTGGTCGAGGAGGTCCCAATTTAGATGTAAATCGAATTTGGCGTGACTGAGTAATGATCCCGTTTCGCGTGATGGGTTCGAGTTCAAAAACAATCCCGCTGATGGACGTTCTCACGGATTGATTCGTCGATTAAGGGAGAAGAGCCCTTGTTGTCCTTTGCCCCGTATTAATGAGCCTCTTCCGCAGCCTTCTATCGAACAAAAGTAGCACCAACGCTCCGCTGATCATCCAAAATTGATTCGATTTCGGATAGGACAATAGCTTTGCCCCCTTCTATTATTTCGTTGGGTGGTGCTCTTTAAACGAAGCTGCTGTCGCAACGTTGGCACGTCTCACTTTGCGGGTTATTTGCGGTTTTTATTATGCCAAGTCTGCCAGCTCCTCGTTAAAATGCACCCCCTTTTGTAACGAGTCTCGTGAATTGTTACTTGTTTCTCTTAAATAAATGATGGTTTAACCCTTTGTAACCTTAGGACAAAACGTATACAAGGATTTTCTATAGGCACCCCCTACCTTACAATTGAAGAAAAGGGGTGACAAATCCTGTGATTTAAAGGTGTCTAAACAAGGGATTTAGGGACTCATATTATGGGTGTATTTTTGGATTTGGGAGAAAATTAGGATTCACTAAATTTAGTAGTATTGTATTCTAGTAGGATATTCCAGTTTTTAGTAGCCAAATACTTAAAAATTTTAGATCCATCCCCCTAAATACTTTTAAGCTTATCTATCTGGGTATCCTACATACCAAGATACCTTAGAATAGCTCACATTAGGATACACTCCGTCAACAATACGATTAAACATCCTTATTTTAGGAGGATTTTCTCAGTTTCCCAGCTTGTTTATCACTCAATTGTCTTACGAGGGTACACGTTAGAAGGGTTAGTTTAATGGAAGAAGGGTCTATCTGTTGGAAGGGTTCGGAACGAGGAAGATCCTCCTCTTCTCTTCCTAACTGATGCTAATCTAACCGCATGGTAACGAGCCCTGGAGGGATCCACGGCATAAATCATAAGAGTAACACAGCAGCTGAGTGTAAATTCCGGTTTGGACGAAGGAAACAAGTCATTCGAGAAGCGACGACAGATTTGACAAGTGGCCCGCTCTGCCAAGGGATTTCTACTACTCTTAACTCTTCCACTAGATCAGTCGTTGACCCCTTCACGTGCAGCAGCCAAGCTGATGTAATTTAGAGAAAAAAAGCAAAGAGGGTGGAGACCTCATACGATTCGGTAACTCCCTCTTTAACCTATGCGGGCGGATTACAGAAGACACCCACCCCCCAGCCCTTTATGTTGGTTACTAGAACATAGAAATGTACTTTTACTTTCAATTGGGGGTGCATCCCTCACTGCTATAATTTCTGGTGATGCTCCTGGTGTTTATTTGTTGTTACTGGCTTTGGGGTGACACTCAGTTTCAGTGTTAAACCGTGTTATACAAGCCAACACCTCTGTGCTGGTCTCGAGACTTTGGTGGGGTGTTCCTGCCAATTACACATTTAAATAAATGTCATTTAAATAAATGTTAACTTCCTCAATTGCCTCAAGAGATGCTCCAAATCTTGAATAATAATAATAATAATAATAAAAGCAATATTTGTGTTAAGGCTGCGAGAAGGAAGCCCTCGAACCACAAAACGAAACGTCATTAAATACGGAAGAAGAAAGTGGAACGTGCCTGAAGTGTATGACGTCAGGCGGTGGGTCCATAATCAATTTTTAGGGTGGCGACGGGGATTACGTCACGGGGTGGACCGTAAAGTTAATTTAGAGAAGCAAAGCGAACCCCATACAGCAGCAGGTGCATCCACTCTCGCATACCTAAAAGTTGAGAGACAAGAAAAGAAGGCCCCTTGAGGCCGCGGTCAGGACTTCGACAGATTTCTAATGAAGGAGACGACTTCTCCCGGATCTCTATCACGCGACGTCACTTCCTGTGTCGTCACAGGGTGGAGTGCTTGTCGCTCCTGATATTGAACTCTTTGGAATGTCTTAAAGTTGAATTCTTTCGAGGGGGGTTTCGTATGCAACGAGCGGAAGTACACACACACACACACACATAGCCTCATTTCACTGAGCTTCTCTATATTAATATACTTCGATATACCGTGCCCTTTAAGGGTTTTACCGTTAGAGTGTTGTATAAAAGGAAGTACTTTCAACACCAGGAAGCTCCCTAGACACCCTTGACACTCTTTCCCACTGACCATAACCCTTTTGTTTCCACGGTTGCCATAGTGACTATACAGCAGAATGGGTGGGTCGTCTATTGACTTTAGCTTTAATTCTGCTGTCAGTAGAGAGAAACGCGTAAGACACTAGAATTTTCTGCGTATTACTTAAAAGCTTCCCCCCTCCCCCAATTGATTGATTTGCCTTATCTCCGTGTACCACAACACTAGTATTTACGTGCTTCCGAGTCTTATAGACGACACTGCTATCAGTTTATATTTAACACTATCTACCTAGCGACAATAAAGGGTGGGAACGGTTGTTTTTCATCTCCACCCCTATCTGCATGTAATATTAATGTAGTATTAATTCCACTTCAACCCCGCAGCGGGGGGGGGAGAGAAGTCAAAGGTACGAAAGAATTCGTATAGTTACCTTAAGTAAGGGCTTTTCAGGGCCCGTTCGCACACAAGCAAACACAAACACTACCGGCGCTGCTGGAGGATGCTGCCTCTTCCCATTGGTCTAGCTGCACCACCGCTAGAGGGCGTATTGCATGCTGCCAGTTCAGCGGCACTTTTCCCATGGGTGTGCAGCCTTTACTTATCCCTGGTGTGATGAGGACGTACGTTGTGGATAACAGTTACGCTTCTCCCTAGAGGTAAGCACGTGCGTCAGGTGATTAAATATTACTCGTTCCTCGCACGTCGTTACGGTATTAACCAGAGTAACGCCGAGGAGGTCTCGAGCCACGGGCACACATTAGGTGTGAATCTGTTAAGAGCGTCACGTGTGGTGGTAACTCGGCGGTGGTCTTGGCGCCACGATGCGACTCTCCCCCCTCCGGTTTCGACTGTTACTCGGTCATCATACATATAAAACTCGATGCATTTCTGCGGGAACCGAACCCACTCCCTTTCTTACTGTTACTTTAACGGAATAAAACCGCATTATGACGACGTTAAAATGGGGTTTCTTTTCTGTGAAGCGTTATTTCGAATTGTTACTTTACTTATTGCTTATATGTTTTGGCTGTTATATGAAGCAGTGGCATTTTATTCCATAGAAGTTTACAGTCACAGCGATTATGACATATGGTGTTTCCGATTGTTGTTTCTATGTAATGGTTACGTGTTATCCGTTTGACACTATATCGATATCCGGCTTTGTTCAGTTAGAAATTTAATGAATCACTCCGGCGTAACTTCTATATTATTATTCTGATGTTATGGTCACTCCGGAATTGGAGCAGTAATCGCATCTTTTATCTATAAGATTCTAATTCAATATTTTCGTGTATTGCAGGTAAGTTGGCCACTGTGCCACGCAAAACGAGTGGTGGTGCAACTAGGGGAGCTCGATGATCACGTGCTGAAACCCGGAGACTTTTATCTGTGCGTGCACCGGGTTGGGCGCTCGATCCTACTCAGCGCTCAGTACAAGACGGAGACGCACGTGGGCAGAATTGGCATCCATGCACCCCTGTTTCCCATGGAGTGGCTTTCAGACCAACAGTTGACGTCCGTCCTGCGCTGTCTTCTGGTCTCTGCGGAGAAGGGCGTCGAACGTCTGAAGTGGCATCCGGCCGAAACGCCTTGGCATCGTATACGAGCCACTATGGTAGAAGCTCAGGTTCGTGAATGCGGGGAGGAGAAGCAAAGGATACTTGCACCCCTAGCCAGGCCGGAAGAGTTCAACCTAGGTGAGTCATACCGGTAATTAATCAATTTAAAAGTTTCACGAAGGACTTTTCGCGCTTTCACTGTGGGGGAGAGGTCCAAATTTCATTTATAAAGTGTACTTCATCGTCGCACTGGTCATGGTAGAAGAAATCTCGCATTCGTCACGTGATGCGAATTTCTGCTACTGTGTTATTATACCCCAGTAACCGGATGTCACGTGACCGTCGGCATCCTCATTTAATCACGTTAGCGGTTCATATCTTACCGGTCCTCCTTCATCTTTGATTGGATGAAGCATTTCACCCCCCTCTTCCGATTCATTCTCACTCTAGGGGAGGACTCGCAATGCGGCTGTGTGAAACTTGCACCAAGTAAGAAAAAAAAAATAAAAATAAAAAAAAATTCGTCAGGCAAGAAAAGAAGCGGCGTGAATCACCGCTAAGATATGTGTTACCTGTTTCCTGCCCTGCAGGTTACTGGACAGAACTCTCACTGCTTGCCTCATTGTAATTGGACTTAGGAGGGTTAAGGAGCCCCTCTGGGGAATAACTTCTTCTTTACGACTCCTGCAGAGGACCCTGAACTCAGGAAACGTAAAGCTTCTCGATAACAATATTTAGCCGAGATAAGACAATAAACAACCGATCACGTGACGCGATTTCGATAGTCACACGATCTTCGTAATGGAGACGGTTATTGTAATACCCGGTTACACGTTATATTACAAAAGTCACGTAATCTGGGGTTTCTGTGCCACGTTACTCCGATATTCGGGAAAGGGCGGTGGGCATTGCGTTACGACGAAACGAGCGTAACGCGGCCATATTCCTCTCCTCTCCTCCTCCTCCTCCTCCCGCTCCTAGTATCGGATTAACAATTTAACAAATTGCTTCCTCTTGCAGAAGCGGATGTGGGTGACTCGGACAACATCTGGAACAAAATTGCCAGCGCCGAAAGTGCAGACGACGGATTCTGTGACAATAACGATTGCTCATCACCCTCGCTTAGCGACCTGGATCAAGAGTTATTGCATTCTCGCCTCGTGCTGCTACCAGGTGAGTTTCAACGCGTTGCTTCTTCGCCCACCCCCACCCTTCTCAATTGTTCCGAAAGGATCGAGTGGTACCGTGTTGCACGCTCGTATATCCTGCGCTTCTTCGGGATGACGCGGCGTCGATTAGAGGACATGGACCCCTTCGTTTCCTGTGACGGTTTAACAGTTTAACTCGTGTGACGTCATGTGCCGGATATCCTTGATAATGATTTTACCTGTCTGATGCCATCGAGAGATCCTGTGCGAAAATGGGAGGTGGGTAACTCGTGTTTTCAGTGCTCTAACACGGTTTTTCATGATAATTTGCGGAATTTTTCCATAAACAAACACTAGAAAACAGTTAAGTTCGAATCTGTCCATCCTTCTTATGGCACACTTCGGCTCTTCTGTGCCCGCTAGTGTATAAGTTTAATACACTTTGTGCCTCTCCACGTGAATTTTTTCGAGTTTAGTAGGAAGTCTTCTAAGGAGGCTACTCCCTTAGTTGATTGCCTTACTCCATCAATCCTTATTCTATCCTTAATCAGGATAGAATCACTTGAGCTCAAGAGTGGTATGAAAGTGGAATAATGGAAGCTCTCAGAACCGAAATATTTAGGCAATTTGAATTGAAATTTTTGTGTTAAGGTGGGTTTTATACCTTACAAATAAAAATAGGGTAAATTTAGGGTTGATTTTAGCGACCGTACTTCCTTAAATCGTGTTGAAAACAACACAGATCTTAAACTTCTTTCCTCAGATTTTGTCCTTGAGTATCCAGGTAGTTCTACTTTCGCTCGTTTCCATTCGTTGGGGGGTGGTAGAGTTTAACTTTTTGGGGAGATACCGAAAAAGAGAATCAGGAAAATACTTTAGGAACCAATAAAAATCGGTCGTAAATCATCCAGATAGAATCTGAACCCCCATTTCCTGATGGTAAAATCACTTACAACCTAACAAGTGTCCATTATATCATTGTAACCTATTCGATCTCACTGCCTATGTGTCACTGCCGCCGATGACACCAGAAAAACAGAAGACTCAGCAAAATTTAGAGTACATACGGGATATCTGGAATGGTGCAATACTCGTTGTTTTTTTTAATACATTCCATAAATGGAGTGCATACCTGTGCACGGCGCGAGGACACCTTTCGTAAGATAAAGCAAACTCGACCTTCCCTATACGTGGCTGACCCACTTCAATTGCGCTTTTCAGGTTGCCGCGACACTTCGGGGAGAAGTGTTGTAGTTATCTTCATCTCCAAGTTGAAAGGCACCTCACCCCGTCGCCTGGCTCAACTTCTCATGTACTTCTATGGCATACCCAAGTAAGTACAATAAGTAGACTTTTAACTATAGATAAGGTGGGGTGTTATAGTTGCACCACCAATGATCCCATTTTCTCATAGGAGGGACGACGTATCTGATGGATTCTTGGTGTTAGTTGACGGTAGAGAAGCGACTGAAGCTCACTGGCCTCTGTTAGACGAGGCATTCTCCATTTTGGAGGTAGGGTATCTCATTAAATCCGAGTTCCTTCGAGTTTTATGTACTAAATTTGAACTTGTTTTTTAGAGTAACGTAAGTCGAACGTAAGTCGCTCCGTGTACAGAGTCTTGCTGTGGAAGTGCCATTTTCAAGAGCCCTTCCCTACAAGTGGGGTGAAGGTGAGGAAACAATCATCTAAGATTGTGTTCCTGAAGTGCCATTATTGAAGTTTCTTCTTCGATACTTTCAGTTCGAGTCAGTATGGAAGGAAGATAAGTTGGAGATATATGTCAAGAAGGACCAGCTCCTTCAAGAATTTGGGGGTTCCTACGTTTACGATCACTTAGAATGGATTGGATTTTTTAAGGTATGTTGAAAACTGCGGGTGTTATGACTTGGAGAGGCTTTCAGCACCACCAGAAACATTACAACTGGGGGGTGGGCATTTTAACTCTTTCAGTTCTTCGAACCCTTCCTCAACGGATGCCGCTTCTCGGGCCATTATCTTGTGACTATGCTGCAAGAGTTGGGAGTTAATCTGTCTTCGGGATTGTCAGGAAATCTTGTCGACCAACACAGAAATCGCATCAATCAAACTTTTCAAGACGAGCAACTACGCCACTTAGAGGATGAGGGGGAGACCATTTTGGCAGAGCTCAAATCCTATGGGATTAGTTCACCCAATAATGTCGACTACAGGTATTATTTTTATATTCCTCTTTCGCGTGTTCTTTTTTTTTCTCCCACCTTCCTTCCGCATGGTTTCCTTATCTTGTGGTGTGTTCCTCCGAAGGGATAATTTGGAAAAGTGCTCATCTTTGTATCAAGAAATAAAGAAAACCATGAGGAAATTTTCTAAATTGGCAGATCGCAGACTGAAGAAGTTGGAAGAATTCATCCGTTACAGAAGCTTTCACGAGGAATCTAGTCAAGTAAGTTACGCTGAGTTACGTTGCTTCACCCGGTTTTAAAAGCCATTTTTATGATGTGGCTATCTATATTCACGCGCGGCTAAGCATCGTTGCGTGTGGCAGTAAACTGCCATTAGAAGCATTTATATTTTCAGTTTGGAGGCCTGTAGATTTTATTTTATAGCCCAAACTAAGACTATATTATTTAAATTTTCTATTTTTATAATTAACAATACGCGTAACCTTTTAGAATTACGTAAATTTAAGGTTAGAAGGTCCGTATTGAGGCAGGGTGGAAAGTTGCAAGTCTATAGACAGGCTCAAATACGCTTGATTTTTGAATTGAACAACTTCACCCCCCTCTTAGAAGGAACAATTTATAAGTTACACTTAAGAAATTAAGTGGTTTTTTTTGTAGGTGTAATGAATAATAAGGCTAATACACCTTTCAAGGTGGAGTAAATGTGGAAGTGCAGAGAGAGGAATCGATACTTTCAATTCTTTATAAATCGGGAAAATGCCCTTTTATCTATTATGGGAAATCGGCAAACTTGACCTGATTTTACTTGCAGCAGTAGCGTCACACCGTCTCCCCCTAATCTCCATGGTAACGGGGAGACCATCAGCAAACAAACGGCTCTCTAACTATTGACATTGACCCATATACGAGTAGAAGTTGCCATATTTACCGTCCACCACCCCCCTTTTGGACTCCCCGAAAAGTAATAAGAGAGAAAAATGAGTAAGAGATTTTGACAAAGGTGGGCCAAATCGATGCCATACGACCGATTCTCAACACCTGCCACGAGCTTATACCGTAATCTGGATCGATCATACGTATATAGGTGACATTGTGCAAGTGGCTCCTCCCCATTTGATGAGTGTAGAGGGAATGGCACAACTTTACGTTAATAGAAGAAGGATAATCGATTGGGATATAAATTGCTGCAAGTAGAATCCATATAAAGTTTCATGTTATCACTAGGAAGTGCTCACGAGGATCATATATTGTGGATTTTGAGGAATGCTCTGAGAGGGGGTTTGGAGGAATTATGTCAGTTTATTGTGATTCTCGGGGCATTGCGTGTTGGCGAATTGATGCCAAGTAAGTTTGGACACTAGGGAGATCAGTAAAGGGCCAAATTCTTATTAGAAATTGAATATACTGGCGCAGAACAAGGGTGATCCATCATAGATAGATTAGAAATTGCAGATAATACGGGAATTGCATTGAATGTTCACTCAGTTTTCACCTGAAACAAAATTAAGAATGTCTTAAAGTGCCACACACATAACGTCGAATTTTTTAAAGGGACAGTATCCATTATATCCTTACTGTTTCAAAGAATACAGTAGGGCATGACCTCAACAAAAGAATTCAAATTTCAAACTTCTGATTACTTTATTGTAGCATTTACTTGAACGTCTTCTCGGAAATCTCTTTAGTATATTGCCACAAAGAAACGCCCTACTACAGGACTTAAAACTCATGAATCATACTTCCTGTCAATAAACGCTCCTTTCTACCCAGAAACTCATTTTGAATCTTATCTATGAGGTCAAAGTAAAGTGGATTCCTTAGTTTCATTAGTGGTCTTATCTGGTCAGTTGGACGTTGGAAAGTTTATTGGGTTGTTAAGGCTCTTGATTTATTTACGAGAGGTTCAGATTGTGTTGCCCCATTGTGCTGCTTACACAAAGGAATTTCCCCACTTATCAGGGATTTTTTTTTCTTATATTTAATTTTTTACATAAAATTAACGTTGGTATGCGATTTTCAACTCAGGAATCAAACACGCGGTAGTGACATTTCGAGATATCCAAGGACAACATGTCGCTGTGTCACTATGTGACATTATTGTTGCCCTTAGGAGGAAACCAGTTGGAAGTTAATGAAGTAGTTAAGACCAGATCTATGGTCTTCATCTATTTATCGATGGTTCTTTACCCCTGACGTGTGTTTTAACAGCCTAAATCTACATTTCTCCTGGCATATTTCTGAAGATACACCTGAAATTCTTTCCTTAGTCCACACATTGACGCGGTGAGTGTCACACTAATTGACATTTCATGCTTTCGTGTGTCGTAGTGTCACTGTGTTATGAAATTCGATCATTTTTATAACGTATATGCCCCTAGAAATTAAAAAAAAATTAAGTAATTTTATTGGGGGTGTAGCTAAGGGGGTGCATTTAGATTGAGTCACCTGGCACGAACAGTTCAAAAAAATTCACGTGGTCGTGTTGACACGCACGTTGCTCATTATAATATGAGAAGTGTTTCCATCCCTAGATTAATTTTACTATCGTTTTCAGGTATTATCGTGGCTTTGCAAGAAGGGGGAAGAATCACTCAACCAATACCAAAAACTCTCCGATTCACTTTCAGCCATAAGGAATCGAGAAGAGGAGTTCGAAGAGTTCTATTTCTTTGCCATGGTGAGTAGCGAAGGGTAATTTATAACTTTCTAAAATATTTACATTCAAAAGTGTGGGCCGCTTTGACGTAGGAGTCGAAAATGGGCGTTCAGTGACTAACAGTGACAACCTGTCTTCACCAGTTTTCACTTTACACAATACAATTGCCGTGTTTACGTTGTGTGTTCGGTCGCAACTGTTATTGTTTACGAGATGGATCGGGCTGGTGTAAGGTAAGTTGTAATAAAACTTCCCCCCCTCCCCCAAAAGATGGGCCAGAGACGTTCCCTCCACAACGACTCCATTTATCTCCTTGACCTTCCAGATGTTGGAGGGGAGTCGACCCTTGTGTTTTCACTCTTGTTGTTTTACTGCATTTCTGTCTGGCTCCTTTAGCCTTTGCTGGTGTGTGTAAAGTAGAGATTTTTGCCAGCTCTCACTTTCATTTTTCTTATCCCGCGAGAGGAGTTGGGAGTTATGTCTGTCGGTTGAGGATGAAAGGGAGAAAACAGATGGCGAAAAAAAAACCGTACTTTCCCTGGAGGGGGGTCGCATCAAAGGGATGTCCGGTCGACCCCCCTCAGTTTTTATGATGGCACGCGGGATAGCAGGAAGTGCTTTCAATCAGCAGCCGGTTATACAGCGGTGTGGCATTTTTTTAAAAAATATATTTAATCCCCTAACCCTGTGTGTTTAGTACATAACGCGCGGTTCGATCAATAATGCAGAAATTTCTTCAAGTTTCCATTATTTCAAGGGTGAGTTTTACGTGATACGGCCAGGCACGCAACGTGCCGAAACCAGTGTCGGCTTAACCCGATCGTTTTTAAAACTGTGTCACGTGAGAGGGGCGAGAAGCTGCCCTCCTGCGCGTATCTAACCCTCCCGTTTTAGCGGTCTGCTGTAACTCGTTTCGTGTGGCATCGATCAGAGAATAAATCTGTCATCGGAAAGGGAGTAACACCCCGGACTGAGTCGAGGGTTTAGCGGGAGGTTGCCATAACGTGTAAGTGTTAAAGTGTGGTACCAAACGGACAGATGTTCCGTTTGGGGCTAGTCAAGGCTAATCAACAGTAATGATTTTGCTCGTACACAAATGGTCAGGTTTTGTGGCGCCGAACATAGACACGTGGGTAGCAAAGCCAGATTCAGCACGCCTTCTACACTTTTAAGGAATGCGCAGCTTCTCAAATACACCAGTCACATCAAAAAAAGGGGGGAGGGTGTTAAATAGGAGACAAATTAAAAATTCGTTAGGAGCATCTCTCCGTCCCACGCGTGCAAAGTTCTCACCCATTGATCGCGTATATAGAGACAAACAAGGGGGTGTATTTGCTTAAAAATCCTTAATAGAGGAGGCAAAAAAAAAACATTAAATCAAATTTACGAGCGTTGAAGATGAACAATTACTCTTCTTCTAGCGTCAGATACGAAGGGGTAACGACCTGCTAAAAGAGGCGACAGTGATGGCCAAAGGGACACCCACATCGAGCTTGAAAGATGATGGAGGCGATATTGAAGAAGTGGCAATGTCGCTCAGACAACACCTGGACAACTTTAACGAGAGGTTAGAAGACACAAGAGAGAGGTTCGAAGAAACTGCAAAATGTTACCACCTATTAGATAAGGTGCCATTACATTTCTTAAGATCCTTAAACTCGTGTTTTGTTAAGGTTAAAGTGAATAAAAAACTAGTATCTTTCCAGTGTTACGAATGGGCACTCGAAACCATGAAGTACGTGTCTGTTATGAAAATGGACACGCTATCCACACCGGATTATCTGGAGAAGTTGGTGAAGAATTTGGAAGATTATGTAAATAATCATCCACCCGTTAATGATGAGGTGTTCGAAGAAATGAGTGCCATCGCCAAGAATCTTCACAACGAACGTTTATTGGAACAATGCAAGGTGCCATTTTGTTACGTATACTAGAATAGTATTAAAATCTTTGTGGCTTTAGGGGGTTAGGCAAGAAAATTTACGATGTTTTCGAGGGTGTAGGAGTGTTTTGATAGCCTAGAAATAAAACTTTTCTGTTAGTTTTGAGGGCGAAACATGAGTTACTTTATTAGGTGAATTTGTCTAGAAGATAACAGATGGAAATTTATTTAACAATTTACGATAAATAAAAATAAAAACTTGATAATTGTTCGGGTTATAATCGATAAAAGAGGCGATTTGCCCTATTTAAAGTAAGAGATTAGGTTATATTTATATTTAATATAAAGTTTATTTTTGTTTTTGAATACGCAGACAGCACGGTCGAGATGTCAAGTGACGACAGAACTGGTGAAAACACGACGAGAGATGTTACTAAAAGCTAAACACCAGCTTGAAAGCGAGATGAAAGGGAAGGAAACACCGAAGTACAGACACAAATCTTGTACACAGAATCCTTGGGGTACGCAATCGAATGTCACGTGTTTGCAATCCCTATCCAGTTCTCAGCTGTATCAAAGACATTCCATAGCTACAGGCTCGCCATTTGGACTGTATTTATCATACACTAACGGGATGTATCCCAGACTCAACCAGGATGTAGAGTTGAACTGGTACCTGCAACAGAAAGAAGAGCAGTTTCTTAATCAAGGGCTCATCACAGAAGACCTGACGACACAGGGTCCGGTTGCTTCTATACCAACTTCCGTTCTAGAGGCAAGAGTGGGGCAACACAGCACGACACCTACAAGCATTAAATGCAGGCAGTTGGAAGATAAAATCAACAATAATAGCATTCAAGAACAAGAGAAGAAGCACAACCCCTCGCAAGTATGGCAGTTCTGTGAAGAGGAACTCGAAAAAGTCACCGAAGAGGTGAGAGTGCAGAACAAAAGACTTCAGAAAGATAAAAACCAAGAGGAAGCAATCGATAACAGGTAGTTAGTGTCTATTTTACTTTGATTTTTTTTCTTTTTTTTGCCTACAATTCCAACACCGGAAAGGGGCGAGTGTGTGTGTTCATGAAAAACTTCCCTGTTGCAGCAGCCCGGAAAATAGAAAAGTAATCAATTATCCGGAACAGCGTCACTCCAGTCCGGTTTTCAGTCCCGTACCTGTAAATAGTCACCTGACACGACCTTCCAGTTTAGACCTTTCTGAAATATCCAGTGCAGAAGACAAGGGGAAATCGAAAAAGTGAGCATTCCCACTACATTTTGAAGCACTTTCATCACTTTCAAAGCCGTAAAAATCCCATCTTACCATCTTTTTTTCTTTTCCATTTTAAAGAACTCTGATGCTGATTATGAGGGAGATGATACAGACGGAGAGAGACTACGTTAAATCTTTAGAATACATCATCGAGGTAAGTAGAATTATCGTGACCCCACCCAATCGTGCTGAGCTATGACTCCACCCATATTCTCCCGGGAAACCAATTTATTATAAGCTACACCGAGGGGAAAGATGGCAGAGTATATTCACTGTTTTCACCATAGGTGTAAGGCATTAATAATGAATTGAAAAATTCTATGGCTTTTAATTTAGTTGAACAACTTTCATTATGTACAGTTTAACTTAAAAATTATCCTATTTATTCTTCTCTGCTCATTAATCTTGAATGGGGAATGCCAGTAATCTCTGGTGTTTTTCTGACGTAAGAGAATGTAAAAAACAATGCCTTGTATGATGAAGGACCCCCTCTCTGAAGAGTCTAGCGTAGTCTGAAGGGAATTATTTAACATTTTCAAAGAGCTATTCTTCATTATCTTTCAGATAATTTCTTCCATCCTATTCCTTCAGGATGCAGGAATCAATCTGTGTGATGTTTCCTTCAATGTCCCTATAATGAGGTCATTTGAAATGATGAAATCTTCCTAAGATGATCTATGATTAATCCTGTGTTTAATTAGAAAAAAGTCACACACAGAGGGTGGCCTAAAAGTCGGTTAACCGCGGTTTGTATTTAAATTTATCAGTGAATATAAATCGTAAATTAATGGAATAAATAAAAATATAATATCGAATAAGAAGGTTAACTGAACTTTGGGCCTCTCTCTCTGCTCTCTTTCTCGCAGTAACGACGACCTACCGTCATTACACTTTCATTAGCATAAACTGTTTATACAAAATTTTTGCTTACAAGTAGAAAGTTTCTAGTTTCTCCCCCTCATTAATGGATTCCCCCTCGAAATTACGATAGTAATTAATTATCAATGCAGATAGCTTTATATAACAAACTGAAAAAGATAAGTTTCAACTGATATTATTTATTAAAGTCCTGTTTCATCTACACACCGAAAAAATTTTTCTTATCATTGTAGTTTACTTTACATCACCCTACATTTATCAATATTCTCCCTATATTTTTCCCTACATTTATTAATATTTCCCCATATAGGGAAATATTTATAACTATGGGGAAATGTTAATAAATGCAGGGAAATATTGTTAAATGAAGGGAAAATATAGGGAAATATTTATAACTATTTTCCCCAGCATTTATCAATATTTCCCTATATTTTTTCCTTTAACAATATTTCCCTATATTTCCCCCAGCATTTATCAATATTTTTCCATGCATTTATCAATATTTCCCTATATTTTTCCCTTTAACAATATTTCCCTATATTTTCCCCAGCATTTATCAATATTTTTCCATGCATTTATCAATATTTCCCTATATTTTCCCTGCATTTATCAATATTTCCCTATATTTTTTCCTGTATTTATCAATATTTCCCTATATTTTCCCCACACTTATTAATATTTTCTCTATGATTTTAAATGGATAATACAGATTTTAGGGTGAATTTACACGTTCCGGATTTGTCCCGTTTTTAATTCTCAAAAATAGAATGAAATTCTAAATAAAACAGTTACACGGGCATCATAATGAGTCACTAAATAAATAAATTTTTTAAAAATTATCTAAAATTATCCATTTTTTACCGGCTCTTTCTGGTTCGAGCGGCAAACAGAATGGTCACACGAATTTATTATCATATAAGCTTGCGAATGAAGTGAATTCTTGAAATTTAGTAAAATATTTCGTAAAAAAACGACACTTTGTCGAGTTCGATGTCGCGATATCCTTTATATTGCACTTCACACAGCTTAACATCTGTTTACTTTATAGTAGCATTGAACTTTGTACTTTGACAAACGATCGCATCTGGTAAGAATAAGCAAAACGCACTTTTTAATAGCTCCCAATGCTTAGTTTAATTTCTATTTCGAGATTTAATTGTTCATTTTTCAAATTTATTGCCCAACTTCTCGTTCAATATTGCCCCCTTTTTTCCCTCGTATACTGGAGCCTGCTGTTTCCTTTATACAGTATTTACTACCTTCTCGATTTAAGCTTTGTACCCATTTCCATTCATCTTTCGATCCATTTTTCTGTAAAATAGAAGGAAAAGTAGGCCCTTGAGCATCAAAAATAGATCTTTAAGCACTCCTCGATAACATGGCGGGAGGGCTATTACATTAATTCTTACGTCATTATCCTTTACTACGTCTACCTTCTCCCTCTTTTCAGTGCACTTTTTGCTTGTTTTAACGAATATTTCCGCGTGAAAATCTTTATATTTTGCTCGTAATTCAAGAACAAAATGCAAATTTGAACTTTCTTATATAAGAAGCCCGAAGTTTACTATTGTCAGGGACTTTTTCTCTGAGTCTCCCCCCTTTTTTTTCTTTCTAAAGTGGCTGCTTTTTAAGGGAGAAGATCAGCAGCTCAGTTTCCTCTTCACAATAGTGCACCCTTCTTTATAAAAAGTGCATCCCTACGCTAGTTTAAAGCTACACAAACACGAAACCTGTACTTCAATACTGCGTGTACACTATTATATATATATATATAATAATAAAAAAAAACGAAATTTACATCCCGTTTATAACGACGCTCCAATCTGGTTTAGCTCATTAACGAAGTAACGACATTGAAATTCGTCTGTAGACTATCAAAGGCCTCTTATATCAATGTATACACGACTTTCCTTTTCAGAAACAATCAATGTAGAATAATTAAAAGCTAACTTAACATGGCCTCTTATAGATCCTGGATACAGGGTTAACGTCCTGTATGCCTACGCACTCGATATATCCTCCTTATTGTAGCCAACCTTCTCCTCCTTCTGTGTTTATTTTTTTTACTCAAAAGCAGTTATATATTTTATTATATGATTAAAAGGGATGCTGGTGGGAGGTCTCCACTTCGATTTACATAGGACACTGCCCTATTTCACTCGATACGTATGCGCAGTTTGTACGTGTGCAAATCGATTATTCTGGCTTTCTACTTTTATTATATTTATCCGTTATTAAGAGCTCTCACTCAGATTTTCCTATATCAGAAGTTTTTTCTATCGATTATTTTCTTCCAAAATTTCTTCTCTGAAATTCTTTCTCTTCTTCGTGAGATTTATTCCTTTTTTGGATCCTGTTTTTGTGATTTTCTTCCTTTTTTCAGCAGCTCTTGAGTTTTCTGTTCTTTAAGAACATTTTTTTTCGTGAATTTCCACCTTTTTTCAGTTTCTGTTTCTGATCTTCCTCATGTTTTTGTCAGTTTCTTCTGATACTCCTCCTGTTTTCGTCAAATTCTTCTGATCTTCCTCATGTTTTTGTCAGTTTCTTCTAATCCTCCTCCTGTTTTCTTCAAATTCTTTTGATCTTCCTCATGTTTTTGTCAGTTTCTTCTGATCCTTCCTCCTGTTTTCTGTTGATCTTCCTCTTGTTTTTTGTCAATTTCTTCAGATTCTCCTTCTGTTTTCATCAAATTCTTCTGATCCTCCTCCTGTTTTCGTCAGATTCTTCTGATCCTCCTCCTGTTTTCGTCAAATTCTTCTGATCTTCCTCCTGTTTTCGCCAGATCCTTCTTATTCTCCTTCTGTTTTCATCAAATTCTTCTGGTCCATCTCCTGTTTTTCAGTAGCTCTTTCTTCTTTTTTTTCATCAGATTTTTCGGATCTTTCTCCTTTATTCAGGAGCTCAATCTTCTCATTCTCACAAACTTCTTGTACAATTTCTCCCCTTTCAGAATCTCTTGTGACCTTTCATTTTTTTCCACAGAATTCTGCAGTTTTCCTCTTTATCAAGAAAACTTTAAAATGAATTTTCATCGTTTTTAAAACATACATATTCCCCTCTTCAGTTTCAGTAGTAATACCCATGCATTTTGCCTAAATTTCTACAAAAAATTACACAACGAAAGCGTTAAATAATACATATTAAACAACCCTTAATGTTAAACGACGAGAAAACAAAGATCAGATTATGAATATGTTTAGATGAAACCATTTTGCCATTTACTTTTTCCCACTGGTACAAAGTGTAAAGGTCTACGGTTATATATTCTGATAAGACAGATAAGCAAATTACGTTCTTCCCGTTACGTTTTCTTTAAATAAACTTAAGTTTACTTGTTTATATCTATGAATGGAAAATAAACCTTCTTAAGAATATGTAATTAGTCTGGTAAGCTGTCAAGGAGAAAATTTGAATAAAGCGACGAGAGGGGAGGAAAACGTTACAAACGAGTCAGTGTCAACAGACTTGTTACTGTTTTGCATAAACGAATTAAACATCGCCATTCATAAGTTCGTTCTTATGAATTTTAAATGTAGTTTATGACGCATTTATTTGTTTTTTTTAAAGATACGCTTTAAACAGATTATTTTGTTTATATTGATAAAGAATTTTCTGCTGATTGTATCAGGAGCTTGAAGGGATATCAATTACAACTCCTTGTTAATACTTGATACAAAGTACCAGTCGACCCCCGTATAACACTGTTGATTTTTCCGTTTTATATGAATTCCATGTTGTACGAGTCACTTAGGTTTTACAAATACATGAGCCGTTCACGGCACATGTATTTGTAAAATCTAAGTGACTCGTACAACATGGAATTCATATAAAACGGAAAAATCAACAGTGTTATAGGGGGGTCGACTTAATTTTTGTAATTTTGGGTCTTAAAAATGATATAAGATTCCAAATTTCGTCTGGTATTTTATAGTATGGCTCACCTTGAAGCATTTAAAAATGGTGACAACTGAAGGTTAAAGCTGAACCCTTCTTCCTGTCTTGTAAGTCTTGCACATGCTGTATTCGTATCATGTACGTATTGCATACGCTAGTATTATTGCAGATGCTATATTCTTATAGAATATAACGTATGCAGGAATATTTCACGAAGTACAGTTAGCTGCAAGAATGCATTATGAAGTACAGTTAGCTGCAAGAATGCATTATGAAGTACAACTTGCTGCAAGATCATTTTATGAAGTACAGCATTTACATGCATAGTTTTTGTAGCATTATTGTAGCTAGGAAGTATGCCATACTCATGATACAATCCAGTTTTTTCTTTGCATACATCACCACCCTTGCTGTAACTCTTCCCACCACCTGTTGCTATGACTTAAAACTAGGTTATGAATGATGTACAGTATACATAAGTGAAAACTGCAATTCCTGTATCATGAAGTGACCTCAAAAATCCTTAATATAAGTGCATTTAACACAGAAATGCTGCAAAATACGAGCTTGTGTGGAAAATTTTAATGTATTGTTTCACTTACACATGCATACTTGCAGCAACACCATAACAACTCTAAAGTCAGTATAGTATCTATATGTATTGTGCATAAAGATAATTTATGTGCAAAAGTTACTTAAAATTTGAAGAATTTTTCCCTCAGAAATGTTGCAACTTAGCCAGAAAAATTGCATAACAAGTGTATATTGTCCTTACACTTCATGAATTCATAACAAGTTGACATGACACAGGTAGAAAAATATTGATAGGTGCAAAAGACAAAACAATTAGACACATTTATGAGGATAGAGGCAATAAAATCTCACAGTATATCATTAATTAAGCATTATATACCTTCTAAATGTACCAGATATAAGCAGAAAAGTCAACTCTTTACACAGCTTTTAATCGTGTTTACCTTTTAAAACATGGAAGGAAACCATAATTTATTTTAGTGGCACTCTTTATGGATCTACAAATGAGTTAATGGAGCAGTTTCCTTTAAAATAAATAAAGCTATTGAGAGAAAAATATAATTTTATCAGGTATCATTAAGTGATAATCTATATGAGATAAAGACTTTTCACTGTAAGCGAAAAGAGAAAAATATAAACAAGGATTAATAATTCTTAATGGGCTCGATGAGTGCGATATATAAACATATTTAAGTCCATTTAGTGAAATATTTACTATGTTTTTTTCAGAATTATGTTCCGGAACTTCTGCGAGAAGATATTCCTCAAGCTCTTAGAGGTCAAAGGAACGGTATATTTGGCAACATAGAGAAAATCTATGAATTTCACAGACAATACTTCCTCCAGGAAATAGAGACTTGTGAAAGCCATCCATTTACTGTTGGACAATGCTTCTTAAAATATGTAAGTGTGCTGTTTTCTTAATAAATAGGCATTTATAATTATAATTAAATGCTTAAACACTGTAACACTGAAGTATGGTAATGAAAGCATTCGGGTGCCAGCAACTAAGGGTACCCCTGTATGGCTAAATTCGAGAAAGGGTTTATGCAGGGGTACTGCTAGATTCACCTGTGCATGTAGCAGTCTTGGGTGTAGCAGGGTCAGTACAGGGATGATGCTAGGTGCGACCTGTGCACTTATCATCACCCCTGCAATGACAATACATGAAGTTGTAAACTTGAATGAATTTGCATATAAATTCACTAGGAATTTAATTGTAATTATGTTTTTAAATCCACAAACTTACTCTAAAAGCAACTTCTAAATACAAAATGAACTAAAGTGTTGTATAAAAAGAAGATTTCTAAATTTAGAAATTGCTTTCTTGGAACATTTATTAAATTATACTTTAATGATTTTCTTAAGTTTTAAGCTTACGCAATCAATAGTTTAGAGTGTCGCGTTACATAAAGTGTCCTTGAAGGAGCAAATATCAGATTATAAAGAGGTAGCGATGAATAATACATGACCTCAGACTAAACAGGAAATTCTATTTTGAAAATAGTATTTTCTTAGAAAATATAAACAAGGCAATTCATTTTATTGTATATAAAATAGTGTAATAAAAAAAAGGATTAAAATTAGTTTGCCTTTACAGGAATCGCAATTTTATTTATATGCTCTTTACAATAAAAACAAACCAAAGTCAGATGGACTGATGATGGAATACGGCACAACATTTTTCAGGGTAAGCGTGCGGAATTTCATTTATAATCTTTGTAAAGTGGCGTATATTGTAATAACACAACTTCTAATTATTTAGGAAAAGCAACTTGAACTTAGCGACAAAATGGATTTAGCCAGTTATCTGTTGAAACCCGTACAAAGAATGGGAAAATATGCTCTTCTTCTTAAGCAGTTGTTGAAAGAATGCCCGGAAAGAGATTCCGATCACCATGATCTTAAGGTAAGTTTTAAGTAAGGTATATTAAAACATTATTTTGAAGCATTATACAATGATTATTTAATTAATATACCATTAAAATAATATAACTGTACCTTCATAACTTAATGTAACAGCTACATTTTCAAGAATTCTCTTCAGAATTTCATTTAAAATGCTTAAAATCATTAGAATACAGCAAATCTACAGCAATTACATGTTTCTAAGAACTAATATTAGTTATAAATTTGCCAAAAAATGTCTTAAATTAGAAATTTCTATAATTTATAATGAATTTTATTTAATAGAAAGCAATTTATAGATTCAATTATTGACCAGTTTGGATAAAACAATAAATTAAAAAACATATTATTGAGTAATTGAATACAATGACAGGGCCATTTTTCTTAATGAACTGTAGAATATTTTATTTGGGTCCGTCACATAAGTGGAGACAACAGTCGTACTTCTACTGCGCTGTATGTCCGATTTATGTTCTCGTAATCAGACCCCCATTGAACGTTTAGTGGAGCCAACATAAACCATTTCCCTATGACACCTGTTGTCTCTAATAGGGATGTTATAAATGCCTGGTAATCTGTCAGATTTGTGAGGTTTCAAAGCTGCAAGAGGTTGTAAATTATAAAGGTGAAAGTGCAACACTAAATTGTTATTCCCATTATTAATTTCACATACTGTATAAGGGGATGGCAATCACAAAGCTTGCTTCACTTTATTATTTTTTACCATCCAGTACTGCACAATGACATTAATTAGTGTGGTATAAGAACATTGTATAATCTAATTATTTTCTATGAAAGAATGTAAAGTCTATATCCAGATATAGTGTAATGTGATCATCAGTTTATGCAGCTTTAAAGGTTGCGCATGAAATTATCTCAACAGATACTAGTATACATGTTTAAGAAGCTGCTGTCTTTTATGCAAATCATGGAAATATACTTTAGATACTCATTAGATTACCTAAATTTCTTTAATTATGTTTTTATTATTTGTAATAGCTGCTTATCAAAGAAACTGGATCGAATTTCACAGGGTCAATATCATGAGTACAATGACTCCGTTGATGGAATCTTACAGCTGTTGATAAAGAATAGTTCATTTCACACCTCTTAGATACCATACAATAGAATAAATGATTTAAATCTATCCTTAGCTTTGAAATTTTCTGATAGTTTCTCTCAGGGAATCTTAATTTTAATTCAGAGACAGTTTTACATCTCAGACATTGTTACAATTTTTTTACAGAGATAGACAATAAATTCATTTGTTATTCATGCATCACTTACTTCTCTATGTCTCATTGTTTAGGCTGCGGAAGAAATGGTTCGTTTTCAATTAAGACACGGAAATGACCTACTCGCCATGGATGCGTTGAGAGAATGCGACGTTAGTAACTAAACTATAAATACTTAAGTGACTCTACTATTAAAAGTATCGTTAACATATATTGGTAAATTGAATTTATTAGGTTAATGTGAAAGAACAAGGAAGACTTCTACGACAGGAAGAATTTTTAGTATGGCAGGGTAGATCGAAAAAGTCCTTCCGTCATCTTTTTTTATTCGAAGACTTAATTTTATTCAGTAAAGCCAGGAGAGATCCCGAAAGAAAGGGATTCGATGTCTACCAGTATAAACATAGCATTAAGGTAAGCAAAATTAATTACTTTATTGATATTACTCGTAGATAAGGAGATTTACATTAACCTAGTTTTGATTCTGTTAGAATGATATTTGATAACTGAACAGGTAAGATGGCTAAAACATATGTTTAATGGCTCATGGGTTTGAATTTGGGTCAAATAATTAGTAATGTTTCACTGATGATGATGATACTTAGATGGTCAAGCCTCGGATTTAAGTCTGGAGCAATTTTCGGAGTGGTTTAACCCCTGATACCATCAATAACATCTCTCGCCATGTGATTTGAGTGCCAAGCTGAATCCATGATGGATATGAATAAAAGTCTTTTTAGGGTGTAAAAGGAAAAAAGAATTGAGAAATGAAAAGGAAGGACTTAGATATAGCTTATCAGCTTGATAGTCTTGCAACTGAAGCAAAATCAATTTTTGCTACTCCTGCTTCTAGAATGTGGCCAATAGTTTATACAAGAGTGCCAGCACTTCAACTGCTGGCACTCTTTTATGAACTCTTTTATGAACTATTTATAAATAACTTTAATGTAGACTACTGTATTTAGTTATTCTTCTCATTTGAACATTTTTGACCACTTATTTTGCCACTCGAAGAAGTTATCTAATTGCCTCACTCATCGCTTTATTGTTAATCTAGCTAAACTCAATGATTCTGTTGAAGGTCTGCTTAGTGTTTACAGATGCAACAACAGATGAAAAAAAAAAGCAGATTTACATTATTTTAAGTAATTGTTGCTTGGTAGAAAACTTTTTTGATGTCCTAACAGTTGCATTCAGATTGGAACATCAGTGCATCCTAAGCCATTCATTTTGGCAACTCTAAAAGTGGTAAACAGTTCAGGTTGGCATCATCTTAAGAGAGCAGAGTTTACCCAGGAGGATCCAGATTTAATTTCGGTGTGGTTTATGGCAAGTAGAACATTCTAAGTTACTCTAGTGCTCCAAAGTGAATGTGACTGATGTCGTGACTCATCTGGACTAAGTATTTCAATAAGGATAGCACTTGGATTAACATTATTTTATGCAGTTGGGAAAACTTACAGTATGTGGACCATCTAAATTAAATTTTTTATCAATAAATATGACATGGTTTCATAAACATAGGAGCCAAATTATGGTTTATGTTTTTTGGATGAGTTCAGCAATTTATATTTCTAATTATTAAATTTACCATGAGATGGTAATATAACTGTCTACCTGTAGCCAAATTGAGATGTATTTAATTATTTATTAGCTTAAAATAGCCTGATGGATTATCTGACAGATTGTTTGGCAAAACATTCTGATAAAGTTCATTCTATTTAAAGCAAAATTATAACATAATTGATAGCTGAAAAAATTTATATAGATCTAAATAAAATTGCCTTTTTCATTATTAAAGAACTGAGTACCTGTAGCCAAATTGAGATGTATTTAATTATTTATTAGCTTAAAATAGCCTGATGGATAATCTGACAGATTGTTTGGCAAAACATTCTGATAAAGNTAACAATATTTCCCTATATTTCCCCCAGCATTTATCAATATTTTTCCATGCATTTATCAATATTTCCCTATATTTTTCCCTTTAACAATATTTCCCTATATTTTCCCCAGCATTTATCAATATTTTTCCATGCATTTATCAATATTTCCCTATATTTTCCCTGCATTTATCAATATTTCCCTATATTTTTTCCTGTATTTATCAATATTTCCCTATATTTTCCCCACACTTATTAATATTTTCTCTATGATTTTAAATGGATAAGACAGATTTTAGGGTGAATTTACACGTTCCGGATTTGTCCCGTTTTTAATTCTCAAAAATAGAATGAAATTCTAAATAAAACAGTTACACGGGCATCATAATGAGTCACTAAATAAATAAATTTTTTAAAAATTATCTAAAATTATCCATTTTTTACCGGCTCTTTCTGGTTCGAGCGGCAAACAGAATGGTCACACGAATTTATTATCATATAAGCTTGCGAATGAAGTGAATTCTTGAAATTTAGTAAAATATTTCGTAAAAAAACGACACTTTGTCGAGTTCGATGTCGCGATATCCTTTATATTGCACTTCACACAGCTTAACATCTGTTTACTTTATAGTAGCATTGAACTTTGTACTTTGACAAACGATCGCATCTGGTAAGAATAAGCAAAACGCACTTTTTAATAGCTCCCAATGCTTAGTTTAATTTCTATTTCGAGATTTAATTGTTCATTTTTCAAATTTATTGCCCAACTTCTCGTTCAATATTGCCCCCTTTTTTCCCTCGTATACTGGAGCCTGCTGTTTCCTTTATACAGTATTTACTACCTTCTCGATTTAAGCTTTGTACCCATTTCCATTCATCTTTCGATCCATTTTTCTGTAAAATAGAAGGAAAAGTAGGCCCTTGAGCATCAAAAATAGATCTTTAAGCACTCCTCGATAACATGGCGGGAGGGCTATTACATTAATTCTTACGTCATTATCCTTTACTACGTCTACCTTCTCCCTCTTTTCAGTGCACTTTTTGCTTGTTTTAACGAATATTTCCGCGTGAAAATCTTTATATTTTGCTCGTAATTCAAGAACAAAATGCAAATTTGAACTTTCTTATATAAGAAGCCCGAAGTTTACTATTGTCAGGGACTTTTTCTCTGAGTCTCCCCCCTTTTTTTTCTTTCTAAAGTGGCTGCTTTTTAAGGGAGAAGATCAGCAGCTCAGTTTCCTCTTCACAATAGTGCACCCTTCTTTATAAAAAGTGCATCCCTACGCTAGTTTAAAGCTACACAAACACGAAACCTGTACTTCAATACTGCGTGTACACTATTATATATATATATATAATAATAAAAAAAACGAAATTTACATCCCGTTTATAACGACGCTCCAATCTGGTTTAGCTCATTAACGAAGTAACGACATTGAAATTCGTCTGTAGACTATCAAAGGCCTCTTATATCAATGTATACACGACTTTCCTTTTCAGAAACAATCAATGTAGAATAATTAAAAGCTAACTTAACATGGCCTCTTATAGATCCTGGATACAGGGTTAACGTCCTTTATGCCTACGCACTCGATATATCCTCCTTATTGTAGCCAACCTTCTCCTCCTTCTGTGTTTATTTTTTTTACTCAAAAGCAGTTATATATTTTATTATATGATTAAAAGGGATGCTGGTGGGAGGTCTCCACTTCGATTTACATAGGACACTGCCCTATTTCACTCGATACGTATGCGCAGTTTGTACGTGTGCAAATCGATTATTCTGGCTTTCTACTTTTATTATATTTATCCGTTATTAAGAGCTCTCACTCAGATTTTCCTATATCAGAAGTTTTTTCTATCGATTATTTTCTTCCAAAATTTCTTCTCTGAAATTCTTTCTCTTCTTCGTGAGATTTATTCCTTTTTTGGATCCTGTTTTTGTGATTTTCTTCCTTTTTTCAGCAGCTCTTGAGTTTTCTGTTCTTTAAGAACATTTTTTTTNTGTAATATTGACAAGAAAGTAAATTATTTTTTTTAATGCTAATTTTTCTATTTTTTAATTCGTAAAGCAAAGAATTAAACGAAGAAAACGGTGAAGAACACCTTGAAGAACAATCAAGTCTTTAACAATCGCATTGTACTTGCATTTATCTGTAAATTTTCATTTAATGTATTTAATTTTATTCAGGGAGGCCCTAAGTTATAGAACTTTACAGGGCTTTTTCGTATCACAATATAATTTAAATAAATATTTGGATAATTATTAAACACAATTTAATACAGTCACGCTTAGTATCTTATTCATTTTACATGTAAAAAATCGTTTCGAGTCTTTAGGCCCGAATTTCTTCCTAATCTAAGTAAGCTACTGTTCTTCTTAATCTAAATCTCGTGCTTTTAAATTTATTATTATTTGGTGGAACAGGAAAGGGTTAGGTTATGGATAGGACACAAGTCTGAGGTCTCTTAATATTCTAGGCAAATGGAGTTGTAAAATACACGATAAATCTACATGCCCATGGCCAGAAAACTTAGAAATTTTTCCAGACAATTGTAAAATGCAAGAATTGTCAAGGGAAAAATAAGTGAACTTATCACTAAGTGGTACAAAAGAATATATATTTACTTGTTTTATTCCTCAACAGATGGTGCTAAGTGTACATACAGGAGGTCGCTCTACATAAGCTGTAACTATATACGAACTTCCGATCCGGACCGGAAGTCACGTAATTTTTTTTTATAGAAATATGATTAAGAATCGTTGCCTGGCATTGTGATGATGTCACAATAAGTAATAAGTAGAAATAAATTAATTCTATGCAATACCCAACACTAGTGTATTAATTAATGCAGGTGTTTTACATCAGGTTTTAATTAACAAATGCGCCATTCATGAGACTAGGATTTCTCAAACGAGATCCCGAGATCCCGGTTGTTCTTTTAATACGGGAACTATCCTGGAAAATCCCGCAAATTTTTGAAAAGTTCATTTTTTTTCTTATTTTGTGTTAAGGTTGACAGGAAATTTTGCAAATAGAAAGTATAATTAACACATAAACTGTCAGAATACATCTGTATTTATTAATTTTAAATCTACTTATTACTTTTTTGTTAATTTTTCCTCGTTATGGCATGTCACAAATGGGAAACAAAGTAATAAATTTAACAAAAGTATTTATTTAATTAACAAAGGAAGTACAGTCGAACCCCCTATAACACTGTTGATTTTTCCGTTTTATATGAATTCCATATTGTACGAGTCACTTAGATTTTACAAATACGTGAGCCGTTCACAGCCCGGCACACGTATTTGTAAAATCTAAGTGACTCGTACAACATGGAATTCATATAAAACGGAATTAATCAACAGTGTGATAGGGGCAAGTAAAAGACAGGGAAATGATAAACCCTACCCGAAGACAATGGGCTCGACCTGTTGAAAGCAGCTAAGTAAACAAGCAAATGACAGTGTCTGTTTCGTACGAAACGAAATATTTCATTGGTTTACTTAGCGGCATGCAACGAATAAGCGCCATTTTTAAGTACAGTGGCATACAAGTTTATATATGCCCGCCATTTTACTAATTTAATCGTGTAAAAATTAACCGTTATTATATCGATTTCGTTCATTGGCAGCGAGAGAAAATAGCGTAATTTATCAGTAACCATCGTAACTTATGACTCAATTCTCTGTGTTTTTTTAAAAACCTAATTAACCGTCACTTTTTGTAGATAACTTATCGAACGAACTGTGTATTTTAATTTTTCAAAATGAATCCGAATAGAAGTGACGTTAATGAACGTTCTTTATGGAAATTTAAATTAAAAATTTCCAATATTTGGAAGGAGATAAAGTCAGAAAAACACGTACGTATAAAGTTACACTTGTTTAGAATTCTGTTTGTGTTAACTGCCTGTTTCTGTAACAATGAAATGGAGTTCCAGAAGGTTTTCCTGAACTTTGTTATGGCTATTGTTACTGTTGCGTTAATTAATGCGTCTGTTAATGCCATACACCAGGTTTGGGTTATGACAATGAAGGTTGCGTTTTTTGTGTTCGTCATTGCGCTACTTTATAAACTTTTATATTAATTTTAAGGTAAGTAAGGTATTTGCTTGTAAAATTGTTTAGTATTATTAGTATAGTTAAGGTTTCGAGTGTAAATTGAACGTAACTACCGTGTTTTACGGGGTATAATACGGTATTTACGTTCTGAAAAATTGACGTGTTACACGAATTCGTGCAAAACGAAACCAAAGACTAATGCAAGACGTAACGGGGACTACTCGGAACGCTAAATCGAGGTCTCATTGTAGTTATAGTGACACGTCGTTTCGGTTTTAAATACTGTTATTATAGATAATTCTTACCTTAACTAAATTGAAACAAGAAATAAACTTCGAACTTTGATAAAACGCCCATAAAAATTTATCAAAGTTTCGATTATGATTCGTGTGACAAGAGGATGGCCCAAAAGTCGATTAATACGAGATGACATCTTTTATATAAATATTGATTAATGTTGTGCTCATATGATTTCAAACACACACAAATCGAATACAACTTGCATAAAGCCTTCTTGCTGGTATGTACCTGTATGTACTGTACCAAAATACAGCATATCTTGTTGGTATGTGCATAACGATACCAGCATCATTATGGCATATACCAACAAGATATGCTGTATTTCGGTAGATACAGTGGCGGCCCTAGCCAGGTTTTCAGATGGTGCGAAATCTCATTGTGGCGTCCCCCCTGTAGAGACTAAACTGATAGCAATATTTACTTAAACTGCTATGGCACAGACAACGCTCACATCACGCAAAAGACAAATTTACATGGTAAATTAATTTGAAATTGAAACAAATTAAGAAATAAAATAAAATAAAAAGCCCATATTGCCACCTTCCTCACTTTTGCGCTTGCAAATGTTGTTATTAATTCAGAATAATTTAATTCCTGGGCAATACTATTTTTGACAGATAAAATTGCTAGATATGACAGTCTCAAGTAGCCCCTAGTCGCCTACTTGCGATCTGGAGCACCCTTCTCTTCAAGTCTTACTCCCACCAAGGTCCAGTCAAGACTAACCCATTCTTTTTGTCTTATCGGCCCTCGGGCCTTAACTCTTGGAACTGGTGGTCCATTGTCTTCAGTTCTTGGGATTGGTGGTCTCACCGTTTGCACCACCCTAGGGCTGCCCCTGGGTACATACCAACAAGAACTGGTATCATTCAGATGCAGTGACAGTGAGTGTAAAATACCAGATAAATATGATTTTGGTCCACAACCTATAGATTACAAGTCAATGGCACTGAGAAAACAGAATATACTGAAGGTTAGCATGAAGGGATGGATCCTTTCTTACTATCCTTCTGATGTATCTCTAAAAAAGCAAAGGATAGATCCTTCTATCTCCTGTGATGTATGTTTAAAAATGCAAGAGATGGAACATGTTTACATTTAGAACTTGGTATACAAATGAAGTTTGATCTGTAACACAACAAATGGAATAGGAATCAATAACTTTGAAAGGTAGGATTTCAGTACTTAAAATAGATCAGGACTTAAAATAATATTTAAAAAATACAGAGTAATTTAACACACAAATACAGTTTTAGTTTATACTGGAAAGTTAAACAAAGATTTCATTGTATATATCATAAGGCATTCTTAGAACAAAAAAGTGTCTAAACCGGGTGTGTTCAAGCATAGAAAACTGCAGGAACTACTATGTTTATTGTTCATCTAAACAGTGAAAACATGTTAGTCTTGAAAAACACATAAATTTCTTACTGTATGTAATTTTCTCAGAGAATGCAAAGCCTTAGCTACAGAGGACTACGAGATAGAAAATCCCTCAGCTTAGTTGGAAGTGCCCATAAGAAGTATGTATAATATATGATTTCATAACATAAGCTTTTCTTAATACTTAATCTCATACCCAGTGGCATCTGCAGACTATACAAAAAAGTATCATACATTTAGCAAGAAGCTTCAAACTATGATTTAACATTGAATTAGCACTCTCACAAGGCATCACTGGTTGAAATCAGGCATAGTTTTTATGAGACAGTGGACAAATATTGTTCATTAGTTTCTTTTATGTTTGCAAAATAGGCTAAAGTCATAAATTGTTTTGTTTCTTTAATAATAAATTTAAGACTCCTTTGGTGATCAGAAAAAGGGCAACCAGATGGAAAGATGAAGCATGTATGAGTATAGGCAGGGGTACTCATGTTTCATCTATTAATATTTACATTTGAACTTGAAGAAGTCTTGTAAATTCATTCTTTCTAGTGTTTAGTTAATTATAACATTGCAGAATTCTTGTAAAATTGTAAAATAAACACACACTAAAACTAATTTTATTTACAGAAAACTTTTTATTAC
Organism: Centruroides sculpturatus; assembly: GCF_000671375.1. Lineage (NCBI taxonomy): Eukaryota > Metazoa > Arthropoda > Arachnida > Scorpiones > Buthidae > Centruroides > Centruroides sculpturatus. Next base: position 77,013 of record NW_019385158.1, on the reverse strand, counting down.
TTTTAGTGAGACTTATAAACATTGCATTTTACTGATTATAAAATCTGTTCGAGAACACACATTAGATCAAGACAATAAATGGCACCTAAGATGAATAAAAACAGCATATTTTTTTACACAGAACAAATCCTTTATATTCCTCGTTATATATATATAATATATACATAACCACCTGCGGGTGGTCCCGTCTTCATCGTGACAAATACTGGAATTTTTGTTTCATTCATTTCATAAATATTACTTTAAAGAAGGCGAGCTACTTAGGCAATTGATGTGGACTTCAATATCACATTACAATTCTACGCAAAATGATTTGTCGTTTGATAAATAACAAGTGGATGACTGTCGATCTTAAAGACTAGGAATTTAAGGTAAATTTCTGGTTTTTAACAATGGTTCTATTGAGTGAGATGATCTGTTATTGCTTAAAGGATGATAAATACTGTTCTGGATATATCAAGAGACTGTAGAGATTACCATTTTCAATTCTAATGTGGATTGGTAGAAGTAAATTTTGATTATCTGGCTAGTTTTTGGTTTAATTAACATAGTTTGAGACATTGTAATGGTTGGATAATTTTAAATATAGCATTATTATGCCTCATTTATCTATTTGAATGACATAATTTAATTCTAGCAATTGATAATGGATGGAGTTTTGGATGGCGAATGACCCGAAATCCGAATTTCTCAGTAACTGGCTTTGGTATTGTCCAATTTTTGCTCAAAAAACTGAACAATCGGATAAATGAGTAAAAAAAATCAATAAATACTTCAATTGTTTAACATTTTCCTTTTGTAAATTGTATAATATTAATAAAAAATGGATATAAAATGACTTAAAACTGAGCAGATGACAAGAGGATTTCAGGCACTTCACCAAATTATGGAATGCTATGTTTACAAAATCAATAGAAAAGTTTATATAAGTACATAACTGTTCACTTAATATAGTTATAACTAAATTAATAGTTGATTTTAATATATATATGTATATATTAATTATTATTATTACTGTTATGGAACATATAATAACTTCTGAAAGCAATATATTATTAAAAAATAATAATTATTATTATTACAACAAACAACAAAATTTGATTTTAATTGTAACAAAGTATTAAAGATATGTTATGTAAGTTTGGTGTAAAAATTAAATATAGTTATGGTACACACAAAAAAATTTAAATGAAAAACATAGTTTTATCATTTAAAAGTACATAAAACTAGCACAAATATTGTGCTTTTACTCTTATCTTTCCGGAAACAAAGCAATGCTTTGCGTGTTTTGCTTCGTATAAAGGAGCGACGTTTCGTTCCTTTGGCGTGCGGTCTGCAATTTTCTCTTCCGTTCTTTAACTTGGAAGTTTAAATCAGAACTGGAGGCACTTCTCCGCAGATGAGGTAGACTTATACTATGAAGTGGATACATTTATGAGTTGTTAGTGGTTTAAGTCACATTGGTGTTGACACTGACTGTTTAAAAAAGAAAAAAAAAACTACATGAAACTGGAGTTAGAACACTAAGGCTAAGTAAGGCTTGCCAGATTTATACAATGTCAAAACTGGGACAGGCAACAGAAGCTCCTTCATCTCCCAAATTACAATTTAATGTACTTAAATTTCATGCAACACAAGATTCACTTATTACAACAAGAAAACAATGCAATAGTTAGCCAATGACTGACTCAAGACACATGATATCCTGTCTTTGTTCTTATTTGACAGGAGGGATGGAAGGTCGTAGGGGTGCATTGGAGTAGGAACTGACAGTAATTCAGCCGTCAAGCTGGTGCTGGACGTCACGATCAAGCCACCTTTCGCGGCAAAAGTTGCTCTTCTGTCTTTCGATTTACATAAATTACAAACCAGCTGCAATACTGGACATCACCCTAAAAATGGGACTGTTCAGGTTGAACCGGGATGTCTGGCAAGCCTAAGGATAAGCCTAAGGATAACTTACCTCCTCATCGGGTTCTTCATTAAGAGAGAGGAAATTAGATGACGGTAAGTCTTGAGATAATAAACTATCACTACGTTCAGGTTTAGACAGCATACTGGATTGATCTAAATCGGTCACTCCGTCCCCCACGATGCTGGTATCCGTGCAAAAGCCGCTCTCTGCAAGCAAATGTTAATAAGTAAAAAAAAAGATCTAGATTTGTTTATGTTGCCAGATTTTAATCGACTTACCCGTCGAACATTGCGATTGTTGCGTCACGGATCTACATCCCCTGTGGGGACTGTCACTGGACTCGACTCCTAGATTGACATTAGTACATAAACTAAAAGAGGAATGACTACTTCCCGAAGACGAAGAAGAACTAATAGATATTATAGAATGTGGACGTTTGTTGCGCATTTGTTCAAACGATGACATTCCAGTACTGCCTCGATAATACGAACCTACAAAAAAATTTCTACTTTAGTTGGAGTTTTGACTCACTTTTATTAAAATTACATAATATTACACCAATAAAAGTTAAAAGATTCGAGGAAATAGAATGTCCTGATCCTCTAACAGAGGCAGAATATAGAAACACCCCTCAAGTTGCTAGATATAATGTAATAAACAGTTCACTTTTGGATGATGTTATAATAAAAACAGAAAATATCAGATAAAATATTGATAATTTAGGTATTCTTCTAACAAAAATTACAGTAAATAATTGCACAACTTACCCCTATTTAACTGATGATGAAGATTAACAAATCTATCATTTATCTGATCTTCATTTGGTCTAATATCTAAACATGGTTTTCTTCCAATGCCCATAGATGACATTTCGGCTAGGCGCATCTCTGAAAGAGTTTCATTTGTTTTTATAATATTAATACTATTTTAAAAGGAAAGAGATGATATGTTTGCTTGAGAGATCACCGAGTGATGTGTTAAAAATAGTTTCATTTAGGCATTTTCATCTTGTATATTGTATTTACCATCCTCTGGCTCTGTATTTTCACTTGATGCCTTTATTCGTGTTATTTAGAAATATTAAACCTTATAATTAATTAAAAATTAGTTCTCACCTCGATTTCTAAGCGCCTGCTTCCATAACAATTTAGATATCTCTTGCACCCAAAGATGTTTGATTTCTGCGTTTGGAGCCTGTAAGACATAAGTATCTTGCAATTTCCTCTTCCTGAACCAAATTTCGAATTTCGTAGGGCTCTCTCCGATTTGTTCCGTTAGACCTATGTCAGTCGTCTAGACAAAAAATGAAATGTTTTGAGTATTTTGCTTTATAAATTAGAAAAGAAACTTAAGCCCATTCAGCAAAGCATTAATAACGTTTGGATAACATTATGTACTTCACCAGATAAAATTACTGAACTCTGATAGTTGGTTATGTGTTCTCATCTCATCAACAGTAAAGCCACATGGAGTTTCTGTGTTTACTTCATGTGTCGAATACCTAAATAGAGGAAGGGTATGCATAGAAAGTCCTGTCAGGAGGCATTCCCACTTTGGCACATCACTCTAGTGTTGTATTGCCTTACATTCATCAATTCAATAAAAGTAACATTATGCAGACATTATGCAGAGTAGATATAGATGATATCAAACATATTAACTAATATTGTTTGTTTTGTTTTGTTTTGTTTTGTAATGGCAATGCAACACTTAGGTGATCTGCCTAGTCCCCTTCGGGAGGTCTTTTTAATAGTAATTGGCCTCTATTGAGATTTTAGAGACATGGAGATAACTTGAAAAACTCCCCGTGGCCATCCAATCCTGGCGAGGTGCAAACCCATGACCGAACTGTCAGTATTAATACTTCTTTGAGGAATCCTGTTCAAGTCTCAGTTGAATCATAACCTATCCTTTACATACAGCTATCTGTGTACATTATGAGGTTGGTCAAAGCCTCGATGGACATGTTAAAAAGACCCTATTGGTGTCTAAAAGTTAGAAAGAGATTTTTAAAAATATTCAAAATAAATTGCTGAATATATATATTAATTTTAATTTAGAATATTCTGGAAAGAAAGAATTGGCCAAGAGAGGCTCAAATCCAATTTTTTTCTCCAGAATATTCTATTAATAAATTGCAATTAATATATTTCTCATTATTAAATTTACCATGAGATGGTAATATAACTGTCTACCTGTAGCCAAATTGAGATGTATTTAATTATTTATTAGCTTAAAATAGCCTGATGGATTATCTGACAGATTGTTTGGCAAAACATTCTGATAAAGTTCATTCTATTTAAAGCAAAATTATAACATAATTGATAGCTGAAAAAATTGATATAAGTCTAAATAACATTGACTTTTTCATTATTAAAGAACTGAGTATTTAATAATAATAATAATAAATCTAATTTTATATTTCTAGGCAATAAAATTATTATATGCTGAAAAAGAGAAGAAGAACAAGACAAATTTATATTTTGTTGTTGGAAATAGATTACTTCAGTACAAGTCAACCCCCCTATAACACTGTTGATTTTTCCGTTTTATATGAATTCCATGTTGTACGAGTCACTTAGATTTTACAAATACATGTGCCGGGCTGTGAACGGCTCAAGTATTTGTAAAATCTAAGTGACTCGTACAACATGGAATTCATATAAAACGGAAAAATCAACAGTGTTATAGGGGGGTTGACTTGTACTGAAGTAATCTATTTCCAACAACAAAATATAAATTTGTCTTGTTCTTCTTCTCTTTTTCAGCATATAATAATTTTATTGCCTAGAAATATAAAATTAGATTTATTATTATTATTATTAAATACTCAGTTCTTTAATAATGAAAAAGTCAATGTTATTTAGACTTATATCAATTTTTTCAGCTATCAATTATGTTATAATTTTGCTTTAAATAGAATGAACTTTATCAGAATGTTTTGCCAAACAATCTGTCAGATAATCCATCAGGCTATTTTAAGCTAATAAATAATTAAATACATCTCAATTTGGCTACAGGTAGACAGTTATATTACCATCTCATGGTAAATTTAATAATGAGAAATATATTAATTGCAATTTATTAATAGAATATTCTGGAGAAAAAAATTGGATTTGAGCCTCTCTTGGCCAATTCTTTCTTTCCAGAATATTCTAAATTAAAATTAATATATATATTCAGCAATTTATTTTGAATATTTTTAAAAATCTCTTTCTAACTTTTAGACACCAATAGGGTCTTTTTAACATGTCCATCGAGGCTTTGACCAACCTCATAATGTACACAGATAGCTGTATGTAAAGGATAGGTTATGATTCAACTGAGACTTGAACAGGATTCCTCAAAGAAGTATTAATACTGACAGTTCGGTCATGGGTTTGCACCTCGCCAGGATTGGATGGCCACGGGGAGTTTTTCAAGTTATCTCCATGTCTCTAAAATCTCAATAGAGGCCAATTACTATTAAAAAGACCTCCCGAAGGGGACTAGGCAGATCACCTAAGTGTTGCATTGCCATTACAAAACAAAACAAAACAAAACAAACAATATTAGTTAATATGTTTGATATCATCTATATCTACTCTGCATAATGTCTGCATAATGTTACTTTTATTGAATTGATGAATGTAAGGCAATACAACACTAGAGTGATGTGCCAAAGTGGGAATGCCTCCTGACAGGACTTTCTATGCATACCCTTCCTCTATTTAGGTATTCGACACATGAAGTAAACACAGAAACTCCATGTGGCTTTACTGTTGATGAGATGAGAACACATAACCAACTATCAGAGTTCAGTAATTTTATCTGGTGAAGTACATAATGTTATCCAAACGTTATTAATGCTTTGCTGAATGGGCTTAAGTTTCTTTTCTAATTTATAAAGCAAAATACTCAAAACATTTCATTTTTTGTCTAGACAACTGACATAGGTCTAACGGAACAAATCGGAGAGAGCCCTACGAAATTTGAAATTTGGTTCAGGAAGAGGAAATTGCAAGATACTTATGTCTTACAGGCTCCAAACGCAGAAATCAAACATCTTTGGGTGCAAGAGATATCTAAATTGTTATGGAAGCAGGCGCTTAGAAATCGAGGTGAGAACTAATTTTTAATTAATTATAAGGTTTAATATTTCTAAATAACACGAATAAAGGCATCAAGTGAAAATACAGAGCCAGAGGATGGTAAATACAATATACAAGATGAAAATGCCTAAATGAAACTATTTTTAACACATCACTCGGTGATCTCTCAAGCAAACATATCATCTCTTTCCTTTTAAAATAGTATTAATATTATAAAAACAAATGAAACTCTTTCAGAGATGCGCCTAGCCGAAATGTCATCTATGGGCATTGGAAGAAAACCATGTTTAGATATTAGACCAAATGAAGATCAGATAAATGATAGATTTGTTAATCTTCATCATCAGTTAAATAGGGGTAAGTTGTGCAATTATTTACTGTAATTTTTGTTAGAAGAATACCTAAATTATCAATATTTTATCTGATATTTTCTGTTTTTATTATAACATCATCCAAAAGTGAACTGTTTATTACATTATATCTAGCAACTTGAGGGGTGTTTCTATATTCTGCCTCTGTTAGAGGATCAGGACATTCTATTTCCTCGAATCTTTTAACTTTTATTGGTGTAATATTATGTAATTTTAATAAAAGTGAGTCAAAACTCCAACTAAAGTAGAAATTTTTTTGTAGGTTCGTATTATCGAGGCAGTACTGGAATGTCATCGTTTGAACAAATGCGCAACAAACGTCCACATTCTATAATATCTATTAGTTCTTCTTCGTCTTCGGGAAGTAGTCATTCCTCTTTTAGTTTATGTACTAATGTCAATCTAGGAGTCGAGTCCAGTGACAGTCCCCACAGGGGATGTAGATCCGTGACGCAACAATCGCAATGTTCGACGGGTAAGTCGATTAAAATCTGGCAACATAAACAAATCTAGATCTTTTTTTTTACTTATTAACATTTGCTTGCAGAGAGCGGCTTTTGCACGGATACCAGCATCGTGGGGGACGGAGTGACCGATTTAGATCAATCCAGTATGCTGTCTAAACCTGAACGTAGTGATAGTTTATTATCTCAAGACTTACCGTCATCTAATTTCCTCTCTCTTAATGAAGAACCCGATGAGGAGGTAAGTTATCCTTAGGCTTATCCTTAGGCTTGCCAGACATCCCGGTTCAACCTGAACAGTCCCATTTTTAGGGTGATGTCCAGTATTGCAGCTGGTTTGTAATTTTGTCCCAAGGTACCAAAAATTTATGTAAATCTAAAGACAGAAGAGCAACTTTAGCCACAAAAGTTGGCTTGATCTCGACGTCCAACACCAGCTTGATGGCTGAATTACTGTCAGTTCCTACTCCAATGCACCCCTACGACCTTCCATCCCTCCTGTCAAATAAGAACAAAGACAGGATATCATGTGTCTTGAGTCAGTCATTGGCTAACTATTGCATTGTTTTCTTGTTGTAATAAGTGAATCTTGTGTTGCATGAAATTTAAGTACATTAAATTGTAATTTGGGAGATGAAGGAGCTTCTGTTGCCTGTCCCAGTTTTGACATTGTATAAATCTGGCAAGCCTTACTTAGCCTTAGTGTTCTAACTCCAGTTTCATGTAGTTTTTTTTTTCTTTTTTAAACAGTCAGTGTCAACACCAATGTGACTTAAACCACTAACAACTCATAAATGTATCCACTTCATAGTATAAGTCTACCTCATCTGCGGAGAAGTGCCTCCAGTTCTGATTTAAACTTCCAAGTTAAAGAACGGAAGAGAAAATTGCAGACCGCACGCCAAAGGAACGAAACGTCGCTCCTTTATACGAAGCAAAACACGCAAAGCATTGCTTTGTTTCCGGAAAGATAAGAGTAAAAGCACAATATTTGTGCTAGTTTTATGTACTTTTAAATGATAAAACTATGTTTTTCATTTAAATTTTTTTGTGTGTACCATAACTATATTTAATTTTTACACCAAACTTACATAACATATCTTTAATACTTTGTTACAATTAAAATCAAATTTTGTTGTTTGTTGTAATAATAATAATTATTATTTTTTAATAATATATTGCTTTCAGAAGTTATTATATGTTCCATAACAGTAATAATAATAATTAATATATACATATATATATTAAAATCAACTATTAATTTAGTTATAACTATATTAAGTGAACAGTTATGTACTTATATAAACTTTTCTATTGATTTTGTAAACATAGCATTCCATAATTTGGTGAAGTGCCTGAAATCCTCTTGTCATCTGCTCAGTTTTAAGTCATTTTATATCCATTTTTTATTAATATTATACAATTTACAAAAGGAAAATGTTAAACAATTGAAGTATTTATTGATTTTTTTTACTCATTTATCCGATTGTTCAGTTTTTTGAGCAAAAATTGGACAATACCAAAGCCAGTTACTGAGAAATTCGGATTTCGGGTCATTCGCCATCCAAAACTCCATCCATTATCAATTGCTAGAATTAAATTATGTCATTCAAATAGATAAATGAGGCATAATAATGCTATATTTAAAATTATCCAACCATTACAATGTCTCAAACTATGTTAATTAAACCAAAAACTAGCCAGATAATCAAAATTTACTTCTACCAATCCACATTAGAATTGAAAATGGTAATCTCTACAGTCTCTTGATATATCCAGAACAGTATTTATCATCCTTTAAGCAATAACAGATCATCTCACTCAATAGAACCATTGTTAAAAACCAGAAATTTACCTTAAATTCCTAGTCTTTAAGATCGACAGTCATCCACTTGTTATTTATCAAACGACAAATCATTTTGCGTAGAATTGTAATGTGATATTGAAGTCCACATCAATTGCCTAAGTAGCTCGCCTTCTTTAAAGTAATATTTATGAAATGAATGAAACAAAAATTCCAGTATTTGTCACGATGAAGACGGGACCACCCGCAGGTGGTTATGTATATATTATATATATATAACGAGGAATATAAAGGATTTGTTCTGTGTAAAAAAATATGCTGTTTTTATTCATCTTAGGTGCCATTTATTGTCTTGATCTAATGTGTGTTCTCGAACAGATTTTATAATCAGTAAAATGCAATGTTTATAAGTCTCACTAAAAGTAATAAAAAGTTTTCTGTAAATAAAATTAGTTTTAGTGTGTGTTTATTTTACAATTTTACAAGAATTCTGCAATGTTATAATTAACTAAACACTAGAAAGAATGAATTTACAAGACTTCTTCAAGTTCAAATGTAAATATTAATAGATGAAACATGAGTACCCCTGCCTATACTCATACATGCTTCATCTTTCCATCTGGTTGCCCTTTTTCTGATCACCAAAGGAGTCTTAAATTTATTATTAAAGAAACAAAACAATTTATGACTTTAGCCTATTTTGCAAACATAAAAGAAACTAATGAACAATATTTGTCCACTGTCTCATAAAAACTATGCCTGATTTCAACCAGTGATGCCTTGTGAGAGTGCTAATTCAATGTTAAATCATAGTTTGAAGCTTCTTGCTAAATGTATGATACTTTTTTGTATAGTCTGCAGATGCCACTGGGTATGAGATTAAGTATTAAGAAAAGCTTATGTTATGAAATCATATATTATACATACTTCTTATGGGCACTTCCAACTAAGCTGAGGGATTTTCTATCTCGTAGTCCTCTGTAGCTAAGGCTTTGCATTCTCTGAGAAAATTACATACAGTAAGAAATTTATGTGTTTTTCAAGACTAACATGTTTTCACTGTTTAGATGAACAATAAACATAGTAGTTCCTGCAGTTTTCTATGCTTGAACACACCCGGTTTAGACACTTTTTTGTTCTAAGAATGCCTTATGATATATACAATGAAATCTTTGTTTAACTTTCCAGTATAAACTAAAACTGTATTTGTGTGTTAAATTACTCTGTATTTTTTAAATATTATTTTAAGTCCTGATCTATTTTAAGTACTGAAATCCTACCTTTCAAAGTTATTGATTCCTATTCCATTTGTTGTGTTACAGATCAAACTTCATTTGTATACCAAGTTCTAAATGTAAACATGTTCCATCTCTTGCATTTTTAAACATACATCACAGGAGATAGAAGGATCTATCCTTTGCTTTTTTAGAGATACATCAGAAGGATAGTAAGAAAGGATCCATCCCTTCATGCTAACCTTCAGTATATTCTGTTTTCTCAGTGCCATTGACTTGTAATCTATAGGTTGTGGACCAAAATCATATTTATCTGGTATTTTACACTCACTGTCACTGCATCTGAATGATACCAGTTCTTGTTGGTATGTACCCAGGGGCAGCCCTAGGGTGGTGCAAACGGTGAGACCACCAATCCCAAGAACTGAAGACAATGGACCACCAGTTCCAAGAGTTAAGGCCCGAGGGCCGATAAGACAAAAAGAATGGGTTAGTCTTGACTGGACCTTGGTGGGAGTAAGACTTGAAGAGAAGGGTGCTCCAGATCGCAAGTAGGCGACTAGGGGCTACTTGAGACTGTCATATCTAGCAATTTTATCTGTCAAAAATAGTATTGCCCAGGAATTAAATTATTCTGAATTAATAACAACATTTGCAAGCGCAAAAGTGAGGAAGGTGGCAATATGGGCTTTTTATTTTATTTTATTTCTTAATTTGTTTCAATTTCAAATTAATTTACCATGTAAATTTGTCTTTTGCGTGATGTGAGCGTTGTCTGTGCCATAGCAGTTTAAGTAAATATTGCTATCAGTTTAGTCTCTACAGGGGGGACGCCACAATGAGATTTCGCACCATCTGAAAACCTGGCTAGGGCCGCCACTGTATCTACCGAAATACAGCATATCTTGTTGGTATATGCCATAATGATGCTGGTATCGTTATGCACATACCAACAAGATATGCTGTATTTTGGTACAGTACATACAGGTACATACCAGCAAGAAGGCTTTATGCAAGTTGTATTCGATTTGTGTGTGTTTGAAATCATATGAGCACAACATTAATCAATATTTATATAAAAGATGTCATCTCGTATTAATCGACTTTTGGGCCATCCTCTTGTCACACGAATCATAATCGAAACTTTGATAAATTTTTATGGGCGTTTTATCAAAGTTCGAAGTTTATTTCTTGTTTCAATTTAGTTAAGGTAAGAATTATCTATAATAACAGTATTTAAAACCGAAACGACGTGTCACTATAACTACAATGAGACCTCGATTTAGCGTTCCGAGTAGTCCCCGTTACGTCTTGCATTAGTCTTTGGTTTCGTTTTGCACGAATTCGTGTAACACGTCAATTTTTCAGAACGTAAATACCGTATTATACCCCGTAAAACACGGTAGTTACGTTCAATTTACACTCGAAACCTTAACTATACTAATAATACTAAACAATTTTACAAGCAAATACCTTACTTACCTTAAAATTAATATAAAAGTTTATAAAGTAGCGCAATGACGAACACAAAAAACGCAACCTTCATTGTCATAACCCAAACCTGGTGTATGGCATTAACAGACGCATTAATTAACGCAACAGTAACAATAGCCATAACAAAGTTCAGGAAAACCTTCTGGAACTCCATTTCATTGTTACAGAAACAGGCAGTTAACACAAACAGAATTCTAAACAAGTGTAACTTTATACGTACGTGTTTTTCTGACTTTATCTCCTTCCAAATATTGGAAATTTTTAATTTAAATTTCCATAAAGAACGTTCATTAACGTCACTTCTATTCGGATTCATTTTGAAAAATTAAAATACACAGTTCGTTCGATAAGTTATCTACAAAAAGTGACGGTTAATTAGGTTTTTAAAAAAACACAGAGAATTGAGTCATAAGTTACGATGGTTACTGATAAATTACGCTATTTTCTCTCGCTGCCAATGAACGAAATCGATATAATAACGGTTAATTTTTACACGATTAAATTAGTAAAATGGCGGGCATATATAAACTTGTATGCCACTGTACTTAAAAATGGCGCTTATTCGTTGCATGCCGCTAAGTAAACCAATGAAATATTTCGTTTCGTACGAAACAGACACTGTCATTTGCTTGTTTACTTAGCTGCTTTCAACAGGTCGAGCCCATTGTCTTCGGGTAGGGTTTATCATTTCCCTGTCTTTTACTTGCCCCTATCACACTGTTGATTAATTCCGTTTTATATGAATTCCATGTTGTACGAGTCACTTAGATTTTACAAATACGTGTGCCGGGCTGTGAACGGCTCACGTATTTGTAAAATCTAAGTGACTCGTACAATATGGAATTCATATAAAACGGAAAAATCAACAGTGTTATAGGGGGTTCGACTGTACTTCCTTTGTTAATTAAATAAATACTTTTGTTAAATTTATTACTTTGTTTCCCATTTGTGACATGCCATAACGAGGAAAAATTAACAAAAAAGTAATAAGTAGATTTAAAATTAATAAATACAGATGTATTCTGACAGTTTATGTGTTAATTATACTTTCTATTTGCAAAATTTCCTGTCAACCTTAACACAAAATAAGAAAAAAAATGAACTTTTCAAAAATTTGCGGGATTTTCCAGGATAGTTCCCGTATTAAAAGAACAACCGGGATCTCGGGATCTCGTTTGAGAAATCCTAGTCTCATGAATGGCGCATTTGTTAATTAAAACCTGATGTAAAACACCTGCATTAATTAATACACTAGTGTTGGGTATTGCATAGAATTAATTTATTTCTACTTATTACTTATTGTGACATCATCACAATGCCAGGCAACGATTCTTAATCATATTTCTATAAAAAAAAATTACGTGACTTCCGGTCCGGATCGGAAGTTCGTATATAGTTACAGCTTATGTAGAGCGACCTCCTGTATGTACACTTAGCACCATCTGTTGAGGAATAAAACAAGTAAATATATATTCTTTTGTACCACTTAGTGATAAGTTCACTTATTTTTCCCTTGACAATTCTTGCATTTTACAATTGTCTGGAAAAATTTCTAAGTTTTCTGGCCATGGGCATGTAGATTTATCGTGTATTTTACAACTCCATTTGCCTAGAATATTAAGAGACCTCAGACTTGTGTCCTATCCATAACCTAACCCTTTCCTGTTCCACCAAATAATAATAAATTTAAAAGCACGAGATTTAGATTAAGAAGAACAGTAGCTTACTTAGATTAGGAAGAAATTCGGGCCTAAAGACTCGAAACGATTTTTTACATGTAAAATGAATAAGATACTAAGCGTGACTGTATTAAATTGTGTTTAATAATTATCCAAATATTTATTTAAATTATATTGTGATACGAAAAAGCCCTGTAAAGTTCTATAACTTAGGGCCTCCCTGAATAAAATTAAATACATTAAATGAAAATTTACAGATAAATGCAAGTACAATGCGATTGTTAAAGACTTGATTGTTCTTCAAGGTGTTCTTCACCGTTTTCTTCGTTTAATTCTTTGCTTTACGAATTAAAAAATAGAAAAATTAGCATTAAAAAAAATAATTTACTTTCTTGTCAATATTACAGAAAATTAAATATTTATTAATTTATACACTATAATTCATGAAATTTATAACGTTTCTGTAGTTGGGAAAGAAATTAATTGATTTGATTCATTTTTAGTATATGAAATTTAAGTTTAATATCAATTAATAACTTGGACTAGAGTTTTAAATAAGGTGTGATCTGATCCCGTGTATATTGATGTATTGTATACACTCAAAACAAAAAATATTGTTTTGCGTGTAAAATGAAATGTATTAATTAATCAGACAGAATATAAAACTAAACTATACTCTTAAGAACGCATCTAGAACTAGAGAAGAGTCGCGTGAAATTATCTAAAACTGAAGAAGACTGGTAATACAGCTAGAAAATACTCTCAAGAGAGCATCTAAAACTGAAGAAGACTGAAAATAGAGCTAGAAAATACTCTCAAGAGAGCATCTAAAACTGATGAAGACTGAAAATAAAGCTAGAAAATACTCTCAAGAGCGCATCTAAAACAGAAGAAGACTGGTAATAGAGCTAGAAAATAGTCTCAAGTGAGCATCTAAAACTGAAGAAGACTGGTAATAGAGCTAGAAAATACTCCCAAGAGAGCATCTAAAACTGAAGAAGACTAGTAATAGAGCTAGAAAATACTTTCAAGAGAGCATCTAAAACTGAAGAAGACTGAAAATAGAGCTAGAAAATACTCTCAAGAGAGCATCTAAAACTGAAGAAGACTGAAAATAAAGCTAGAAAATACTCTCAAGAGAGCATCTAAAACTGAAGAAGACTGAAAATAGAGCTAGAAAATACTCTCAAGAGAGCATCTAAAACTGAAGAAGACTGAAAATAGAGCTAGAAAATACTCTCAAGAGAGCATCTAAAACTGAAGAAGACTGAAAATAGAGCTAGAAAATACTTTCAAGAGAGCATCTAAAACTGAAGAAGACTGAAAATAGAGCTAGAAAATACTTTCAAGAGAGCATCTAAAACTGAAGAAAGGACTAAGAAAAAATGTACGAAGTCAAGCAACAATAAAGTAAAATATCAATACAATTGTCAAAAGTGTTATTCTAAATTGTGGAGTCGAACTTACTGAAAAATAGCAATAAACTAGCTGTAGATGTGACTCTTCAGTTCGTCTTAAACTTGGAGGTCCAAAAGTCACTCAACCATTTTAAATTCTTTTCTATAGATTTCTATTAGTCATCACTACTCATAGATATTTTTATCAATTATTTCCTTCCTTTAAACTTAATTTAAGAGCCATAATTAAAGTGAGACAGAAACAGGCAAAGAAGGATTAACTGACTTTAGGCCATACTATATCTATCAGTTCACTTGTAAGTCAGTAAAACTGAATAAATGTGTTTGTAGCCAGGACTTCTTTACCTTTTTCTTATTAAAGGATTAAATGTGTCCGATTATTGAAAGTGTGTAGAATTAAAGCCATACTATGGATTAGGAATGTCGTCACCTTTAGCACTGATTATTTTTGGAGGAAAACGGGAATATACAGTAATAATGTTCGCTGACATACTAAACTGTACGCAGAATTAAAACGAGACAAACAGGAAACGTGACATGAATCAAATGGAAATGGAAGTGCATGGGCCATCAAACTGGTGGTATGCCAGATTAGCGAGAGTCTACTATATTTGCCTATCATCTAAGTTGTCTCAAAGCATTAAACTGCAGTCAGACAGGCAGAGATGTGACAAGGCCTGGCCTTGAGTCTACGACGGAGGCTTGGTTAAAAAAAGGCCTCTTAGTGTCTACAGAGAGGAAAAAAGTACAAATAACTAGCTGTATCGATTCTTTTGGCCTCGCGTGATTGCTATGATTTCTCGTAATCAATACCACCACTTCACATTCCTTTAACTGCCATGTTTTTGATTTTCCGATTAAAAACACAAGGATACACTGGCGAAGTATTGTTAATTAAGTAGTGTTTGTATACAATACTTGAAAATTAGTGTGTGTACGAAATAAGTTTTTGTATAATTCGCGGAATGTGTTAAAACAACTACGTGTGAAAATCGAGTCATTTGTGAATATTAAAGGCCTTAGGGCCTTATTTTTAGATTTAATAAGATGGGTGAAGTGTTTAAAATACAACAGAAATTAAATTATAAGCAATAAAAGTTTCACGATTGTCACTTACCTTCCAAACATCGCTTGGTAAACCAGAGCAATGAATAATACAACGAGACAGATTTTAATTCTTAAGGCCCATAAATTCATAAATGCATTTACCATCATTGTAATTATCACAGCCATGGCCAGTCTCACCAGTAAATTTACTTCTGTTGTAAAGATAATGGAATTCAACACGAACAGGCTTCTAAATATATTTAACTTTATACGTGTATGGTTTTCTATTTTCGTATACTCCCAATACTTCCAGAAATATGACTCGTAAAGCTCATAAATGTAAATTAATAAAGGTCTATTATTACCATTCCGATTTGGTCTCATCTTTATACGTTATATCGTTAACTGTTACTACTTGATACAATTTCCTTCTAAATAATAAACAGAATTAGCGTCACAACGTATCGGTGACGGTAGATATCACTATGGTAACTATATTATAATGGGTAAATGCACAAATGCCCCCTTCTGTATTCATAAAGGCACATTATTAAACAAATTAAAAGATGTGTAAACAGCTGAATTATTGGGTTTTTTGTTTAACCTGTAACGTATTCGATCTAACAGATAAAATGTTAACACTATACAAGTTGAGCCAAAAGTCGGTTAACCGACATGCGACCATAAATTGAATGGGAAGATAATTATATATAACTTCTATTTTCTTTAATTTCTTTATAATATGTAGTATAATTCCAGTCATAAATGAAGTAGAAACATGTTAAAGTACTGTACAACCGTTATTATACACGTAAATCGATATCACACTGGTGTCAGTTACATAAGTGATGACATACTTTTCTATGTTTTCTTCTAAAACTATTGAAAATTATATTAAGAATGTATTATATAAAGGTATACAATAGGATATAATATAATATAATATTTTTTATTATTATTTATACAATTTTACATGTGTTACAGTAAATATTTTACTGAATTTTACAAAATTTCTAATATTAATTGCATAAAATCGAACGATTATGTACGTATAACATATATAACATATTAAATGTGTTATTGCTACAATCTATTATTAGATTTTTTTTGTTTACAATGCTATTTACGTGCGCATTATACACGATATGCCATACGTTATCAATGCAAATTTAACTAATTAAATTATATTTTCAAGTATAATTAACATCCGAATTAAATGCGTTAATTATAACGTATTAAATGAAATTTTTACTAACGTGAAAGACCACTTGCATGGATTCAACTTCTTGAATTTCCTGAAGTTCCCTTGTTTATGCTCTTAAAAAAAATTAAAAATAATTACATTAATCGGTTGTTTACAAATAATTTCCATTGTAAAATGTAGTAAATTACGTGATATACCTTTTCCTATTCGGGGAAATACGCTGGCATGAACATAAACACAAGGAACAAGCACCACAAGGCAACGGTTGTCTTCCTGTTCCATAAGAAACAAGCGAATCTTATGAGTATAGCAACTAAGAACGTACCAAGGAGAGTGGCCAAAACTCTCTTAAGGGTCGTGTCCAAGTACGTTTCATTCTCGGGAAGGAACAGGTATATGCAGGTGAAACAGAGGATTCTTAAAATGTAAGACCTGATAACTGCACTCCTTTCTGAACTCATGTCGATACGTTTTTTATTTCCCTCGAAACTTTTCTCGTTTGTTATAATAATAGGCTTTGTATCATCGTACTGGCCGTTTTCCATATTAAACAATGAAAACAGCAAAGACAATTTGCTTTAACTATTACGTTATGGACGCGAGTATCGCCTACTGAAAGATCCCTACAGTTATGACGTAAGCAACTATGTAAATATCATAAACATGACAATCGGAATGAGAAACACTCACGCAATATCCACATGATACCAAGATTTTAAACCAGGAAAATGTAGTAAAACTTTGTAGAATAAAGTGAAGTGCTAATGGAGGTAAAACCTTACTTTTATGTATTAGTTGAACAGATCCTGTAATAAGAAAGCCAGCAGGATCATTTGCACGGGCCTTACGTTTACAGAGGCCTCAAAAACGTTGACTGTAAGTTATTCATTAGATGATTTTACATAACTAAACAACTTACTTTAGTATTTTGGCAGTGCCCATATATATANTTAGCACTGAGGCGCCCACTAGGACTTAGTGCCTGGAGCGGCTGCTCTGTTCGCCTTATGGTAGGGCTGGCTCTGCGTGTCCCGGGCTGTGAGTAGCTCATGTATTTGTAAAATCTAAGTGACTCGTACAACATGGAATCCATATAACACGAAATTATCTACAGTGTTATAGGGGTCTACTGTAAATACAGATGTATTCTGACAGTTTATGTGTTAATTATACTTTCTATTTGCAAAATTTCCTGTCAACCTTAACACAAAATAAGAAAAAAAATGAACTTTTCAAAAATTTGCGGGATTTTCCAGGATAGTTCCCGTATTAAAAGAACAACCGGGATCTCGGGATCTCGTTTGAGAAATCCTAGTCTCATGAATGGCGCATTTGTTAATTAAAACCTGATGTAAAACACCTGCATTAATTAATACACTAGTGTTGGGTATTGCATAGAATTAATTTATTTCTACTTATTACTTATTGTGACATCATCACAATGCCAGGCAACGATTCTTAATCATATTTCTATAAAAAAAAATTACGTGACTTCCGGTCCGGATCGGAAGTTCGTATATAGTTACAGCTTATGTAGAGCGACCTCCTGTATGTACACTTAGCACCATCTGTTGAGGAATAAAACAAGTAAATATATATTCTTTTGTACCACTTAGTGATAAGTTCACTTATTTTTCCCTTGACAATTCTTGCATTTTACAATTGTCTGGAAAAATTTCTAAGTTTTCTGGCCATGGGCATGTAGATTTATCGTGTATTTTACAACTCCATTTGCCTAGAATATTAAGAGACCTCAGACTTGTGTCCTATCCATAACCTAACCCTTTCCTGTTCCACCAAATAATAATAAATTTAAAAGCACGAGATTTAGATTAAGAAGAACAGTAGCTTACTTAGATTAGGAAGAAATTCGGGCCTAAAGACTCGAAACGATTTTTTACATGTAAAATGAATAAGATACTAAGCGTGACTGTATTAAATTGTGTTTAATAATTATCCAAATATTTATTTAAATTATATTGTGATACGAAAAAGCCCTGTAAAGTTCTATAACTTAGGGCCTCCCTGAATAAAATTAAATACATTAAATGAAAATTTACAGATAAATGCAAGTACAATGCGATTGTTAAAGACTTGATTGTTCTTCAAGGTGTTCTTCACCGTTTTCTTCGTTTAATTCTTTGCTTTACGAATTAAAAAATAGAAAAATTAGCATTAAAAAAAATAATTTACTTTCTTGTCAATATTACAGAAAATTAAATATTTATTAATTTATACACTATAATTCATGAAATTTATAACGTTTCTGTAGTTGGGAAAGAAATTAATTGATTTGATTCATTTTTAGTATATGAAATTTAAGTTTAATATCAATTAATAACTTGGACTAGAGTTTTAAATAAGGTGTGATCTGATCCCGTGTATATTGATGTATTGTATACACTCAAAACAAAAAATATTGTTTTGCGTGTAAAATGAAATGTATTAATTAATCAGACAGAATATAAAACTAAACTATACTCTTAAGAACGCATCTAGAACTAGAGAAGAGTCGCGTGAAATTATCTAAAACTGAAGAAGACTGGTAATACAGCTAGAAAATACTCTCAAGAGAGCATCTAAAACTGAA
The DNA here is from genome assembly GCF_000671375.1 of Centruroides sculpturatus. NCBI lineage: Eukaryota > Metazoa > Arthropoda > Arachnida > Scorpiones > Buthidae > Centruroides > Centruroides sculpturatus. Next base: position 57,701 of record NW_019385158.1, on the reverse strand, counting down.
GAAGACTGAAAATAGAGCTAGAAAATACTCTCAAGAGAGCATCTAAAACTGATGAAGACTGAAAATAAAGCTAGAAAATACTCTCAAGAGCGCATCTAAAACAGAAGAAGACTGGTAATAGAGCTAGAAAATAGTCTCAAGTGAGCATCTAAAACTGAAGAAGACTGGTAATAGAGCTAGAAAATACTCCCAAGAGAGCATCTAAAACTGAAGAAGACTAGTAATAGAGCTAGAAAATACTTTCAAGAGAGCATCTAAAACTGAAGAAGACTGAAAATAGAGCTAGAAAATACTCTCAAGAGAGCATCTAAAACTGATGAAGACTGAAAATAAAGCTAGAAAATACTCTCAAGAGCGCATCTAAAACAGAAGAAGACTGGTAATAGAGCTAGAAAATAGTCTCAAGTGAGCATCTAAAACTGAAGAAGACTGGTAATAGAGCTAGAAAATACTCCCAAGAGAGCATCTAAAACTGAAGAAGACTAGTAATAGAGCTAGAAAATACTTTCAAGAGAGCATCTAAAACTGAAGAAGACTGAAAATAGAGCTAGAAAATACTCTCAAGAGAGCATCTAAAACTGATGAAGACTGAAAATAAAGCTAGAAAATACTCTCAAGAGCGCATCTAAAACAGAAGAAGACTGGTAATAGAGCTAGAAAATAGTCTCAAGTGAGCATCTAAAACTGAAGAAGACTGGTAATAGAGCTAGAAAATACTCCCAAGAGAGCATCTAAAACTGAAGAAGACTAGTAATAGAGCTAGAAAATACTTTCAAGAGAGCATCTAAAACTGAAGAAGACTGAAAATAGAGCTAGAAAATACTCTCAAGAGAGCATCTAAAACTGATGAAGACTGAAAATAAAGCTAGAAAATACTCTCAAGAGCGCATCTAAAACAGAAGAAGACTGGTAATAGAGCTAGAAAATAGTCTCAAGTGAGCATCTAAAACTGAAGAAGACTGGTAATAGAGCTAGAAAATACTCCCAAGAGAGCATCTAAAACTGAAGAAGACTAGTAATAGAGCTAGAAAATACTTTCAAGAGAGCATCTAAAACTGAAGAAGACTGAAAATAGAGCTAGAAAATACTCTCAAGAGAGCATCTAAAACTGATGAAGACTGAAAATAAAGCTAGAAAATACTCTCAAGAGCGCATCTAAAACAGAAGAAGACTGGTAATAGAGCTAGAAAATAGTCTCAAGTGAGCATCTAAAACTGAAGAAGACTGGTAATAGAGCTAGAAAATACTCCCAAGAGAGCATCTAAAACTGAAGAAGACTAGTAATAGAGCTAGAAAATACTTTCAAGAGAGCATCTAAAACTGAAGAAGACTGAAAATAGAGCTAGAAAATACTCTCAAGAGAGCATCTAAAACTGAAGAAGACTGGTAATAGAGCTAGAAAATACTTTCAAGAGAGCATCTAAAACTGAAGAAGACTGAAAATAGAGCTAGAAAATACTTTCAAGAGAGCATCTAAAACTGAAGAAGACTGAAAATAGAGCTAGAAAATACTTTCAAGAGAGCATCTAAAACTGAAGAAGACTGAAAATAGAGCTAGAAAATACTTTCAAGAGAGCATCTAAAACTGAAGAAAGGACTAAGAAAAAATGTACGAAGTCAAGCAACAATAAAGTAAAATATCAATACAATTGTCAAAAGTGTTATTCTAAATTGTGGAGTCGAACTTACTGAAAAATAGCAATAAACTAGCTGTAGATGTGACTCTTCAGTTCGTCTTAAACTTGGAGGTCCAAAAGTCACTCAACCATTTTAAATTCTTTTCTATAGATTTCTATTAGTCATCACTACTCATAGATATTTTTATCAATTATTTCCTTCCTTTAAACTTAATTTAAGAGCCATAATTAAAGTGAGACAGAAACAGGCAAAGAAGGATTAACTGACTTTAGGCCATACTATATCTATCAGTTCACTTGTAAGTCAGTAAAACTGAATAAATGTGTTTGTAGCCAGGACTTCTTTACCTTTTTCTTATTAAAGGATTAAATGTGTCCGATTATTGAAAGTGTGTAGAATTAAAGCCATACTATGGATTAGGAATGTCGTCACCTTTAGCACTGATTATTTTTGGAGGAAAACGGGAATATACAGTAATAATGTTCGCTGACATACTAAACTGTACGCAGAATTAAAACGAGACAAACAGGAAACGTGACATGAATCAAATGGAAATGGAAGTGCATGGGCCATCAAACTGGTGGTATGCCAGATTAGCGAGAGTCTACTATATTTGCCTATCATCTAAGTTGTCTCAAAGCATTAAACTGCAGTCAGACAGGCAGAGATGTGACAAGGCCTGGCCTTGAGTCTACGACGGAGGCTTGGTTAAAAAAAGGCCTCTTAGTGTCTACAGAGAGGAAAAAAGTACAAATAACTAGCTGTATCGATTCTTTTGGCCTCGCGTGATTGCTATGATTTCTCGTAATCAATACCACCACTTCACATTCCTTTAACTGCCATGTTTTTGATTTTCCGATTAAAAACACAAGGATACACTGGCGAAGTATTGTTAATTAAGTAGTGTTTGTATACAATACTTGAAAATTAGTGTGTGTACGAAATAAGTTTTTGTATAATTCGCGGAATGTGTTAAAACAACTACGTGTGAAAATCGAGTCATTTGTGAATATTAAAGGCCTTAGGGCCTTATTTTTAGATTTAATAAGATGGGTGAAGTGTTTAAAATACAACAGAAATTAAATTATAAGCAATAAAAGTTTCACGATTGTCACTTACCTTCCAAACATCGCTTGGTAAACCAGAGCAATGAATAATACAACGAGACAGATTTTAATTCTTAAGGCCCATAAATTCATAAATGCATTTACCATCATTGTAATTATCACAGCCATGGCCAGTCTCACCAGTAAATTTACTTCTGTTGTAAAGATAATGGAATTCAACACGAACAGGCTTCTAAATATATTTAACTTTATACGTGTATGGTTTTCTATTTTCGTATACTCCCAATACTTCCAGAAATATGACTCGTAAAGCTCATAAATGTAAATTAATAAAGGTCTATTATTACCATTCCGATTTGGTCTCATCTTTATACGTTATATCGTTAACTGTTACTACTTGATACAATTTCCTTCTAAATAATAAACAGAATTAGCGTCACAACGTATCGGTGACGGTAGATATCACTATGGTAACTATATTATAATGGGTAAATGCACAAATGCCCCCTTCTGTATTCATAAAGGCACATTATTAAACAAATTAAAAGATGTGTAAACAGCTGAATTATTGGGTTTTTTGTTTAACCTGTAACGTATTCGATCTAACAGATAAAATGTTAACACTATACAAGTTGAGCCAAAAGTCGGTTAACCGACATGCGACCATAAATTGAATGGGAAGATAATTATATATAACTTCTATTTTCTTTAATTTCTTTATAATATGTAGTATAATTCCAGTCATAAATGAAGTAGAAACATGTTAAAGTACTGTACAACCGTTATTATACACGTAAATCGATATCACACTGGTGTCAGTTACATAAGTGATGACATACTTTTCTATGTTTTCTTCTAAAACTATTGAAAATTATATTAAGAATGTATTATATAAAGGTATACAATAGGATATAATATAATATAATATTTTTTATTATTATTTATACAATTTTACATGTGTTACAGTAAATATTTTACTTAATTTTACAAAATTTCTAATATTAATTGCATAAAATCGAACGATAATGTACGTATAACATCTATAACATATTAAATGTGTTATTGCTACAATCTATTATTAGATTTTTTTTGTTTACAATGCTATTTACGTGCGCATTATACACGATATGCCATACGTTATCAATGCAAATTTAACTAATTAAATTATATTTTCAAGTATAATTAACATCCGAATTAAATGCGTTAATTATAACGTATTAAATGAAATTTTTACTAACGTGAAAGACCACTTGCATGGATTCAACTTCTTGAATTTCCTGAAGTTCCCTTGTTTATGCTCTTAAAAAAAAATTAAAAATAATTACATTAATCGGTTGTTTACAAATAATTTCCATTGTAAAATGTAGTAAATTACATGATATACCTTTTCCTATTCGGGGAAATACGCTGGCATGAACATAAACACAAGGAACAAGCACCACAAGGCAACGGTTGTCTTCCTGTTCCATAAGAAACAAGCGAATCTTATGAGTATAGCAACTAAGAACGTACCAAGGAGAGTGGCCAAAACTCTCTTAAGGGTCGTGTCCAAGTACGTTTCATTCTCGGGAAGAAACAGGTATATGCAGGTGAAACAGAGGATTCTTAAAATGTAAGACCTGATAACTGCACTCCTTTCTGAACTCATGTCGATACGTTTTTTATTTCCCTCGAAACTTTTCTCGTTTGTTATAATAATAGGCTTTGTATCATCGTACTGGCCGTTTTCCATATTAAACAATGAAAACAGCAAAGACAATTTGCTTTAACTATTACGTTATGGACGCGAGTATCGCCTACTGAAAGATCCCTACAGTTATGACGTAAGCAACTATGTAAATATCATAAACATGGCAATCGGAATGAGAAACACTCACGCAATATCCACATGATACCAAAATTTTAAACCAGGAAAATGTAGTAAAACTTTGTAGAATAAAGTGAAGTGCTAATGGAGGTAAAACCTTACTTTTATGTATTAGTTGAACAGATCCTGTAATAAGAAAGCCAGCAGGACCATTTGCACGGGCCTTACGTTTACAGAGGCCTCAAAAACGTTGACTGTAAGTTATTCATTAGATGATTTTACATAACTAAACAACTTACTTTAGTATTTTGGCAGTGCCCATATATATATATCATAACTGTATATAAATTTAATCTTTTTCTCTCCAAAAGCGGTAAGACTATTACAAGAAGTTTGTCTTCTATTAGTTCAGCTTTATTATTTTACTTAGAATAGTCGTCTCTTTCTCATACTTAGCTCATATCATTGTCAATTCCCTTCACTTAGTTCTCCATTTATTAATAGTTTTTCCTCATATAATTGACTAGTCTCTCCACTTGCTTTTTCCTCATATAATTGGCTAATCTCTTCACTTCTAGCTCATATAATTGGCTAATCTCTCCACTTTTTCCTCACATAATTGACTAATCTCTCCACTTCTTCCTCACATAATTGTCTATCTCTCCACTTGTTTCTTCCTCATATAATTGGCTAATCTCTCCACCTGCTTCTTCCTCATATAATTGGCTAATCTCTCCACTTGCTTCTTCCTCACATAATTGGCTAATCTCTCCACTTGCTTCTTCCTCATATAATTGACTAGTCTCTCCACTTGCTTTTTCCTCATATAATTGGCTAATCTCTTCACTTCTAGCTCATATAATTGGCTAATCTCTCCACTT